>NW_027039507.1:0-70523 GCF_034236695.1 Oncorhynchus nerka
AGAATCATTCCCTACTGCCCTTACTATCGACCGGAGTTGACCAAAACAGAATCACTCCTACAGCCCTTACTATCGATCGGAGCGACCAAAACAGAATCACTCCCTACCGCCCTTACTATTGCCGGAGTTGACAAACAGAATCACTCCCTACTGCCCTTATTGGCCGGAGTTGGCCCTTACTATCGGAGTTGACCAAAACAGAATCACTTCCCTACTGCCCTTACTATTCGGCCGGAGTTGACCAAAACAGAATCATTCCCTACTGCCCTTACTATTGACCGGAGTTGACCAAAACAGAATCATTCCCTACTGCCCTTACTATTGGCCGGAGTTGACCAAAACAGAATCATTCCCTACTGCCCTTACTATTGGCCGGAGTTGACCAAAACAGAATCATTCCCTACTGCCCTTACTATTGGCCGGAGTTGACCAAAACAGAATCATTCCCTACTGCCCTTACTATTGGCCGGAGTTGACCAAAACAGAATCATTCCCTACTGCCCTTACTATTGGCCGGAGTTGACCAAAACAGAATCACTCCCTACTGCCCTTACTATTGGCCGGAGTTGACCAAAACAGAATCATTCCCTACTGCCCTTACTATTGGCCGGAGTTGACCAAAACAGAAAACAGAATCAGTTGACCAAAACAGAATCACTGCCCTTACTATCGACCGGAGTTGACAAAACAGAAAAACAGAATCATTCCCTGACCAAAACAGAATCCCTACTGCCCTTACTATTGACCGGAGTTGACCAAAACAGAATCATTCCCTACTGCCCTTACTATTGACCGGAGTTGACCAAACAGAATCATTCCCCTACTGCCCTTACTATTGACGGAGTTGAAAACAGAATCACTCCCTACTGCCCTTACTATTGACCGGAGTTGACCAAAACAGAATCACTCCCTACTGCCCTTACTATTGACCGGAGTTGACCAAAACAGAATCATTCCCTACTGCCCTTACTATTGGCCGGAGTTGACCAAAACAGAATCATTCCCTACTGCCCTTACTATTGGCCGGAGTTGACCAAAACAGAATCACTCCCTACTGCCCTTACTATTGGCCGGAGTTGACCAAAACAGAATCATTCCCTACTGCCCTTACTATTGACCGGAGTTGACCAAAACAGAATCATTCCCTACTGCCCTTACTATTGGCCGGAGTTGACCAAAACAGAATCATTCCCTACTGCCCTTACTATTGGCCGGAGTTGACCAAAACAGAATCATTCCCTACTGCCCTTACTATTGGCCGGAGTTGACCAAAACAGAATCATTCCCTTTACTGCCCTTACTATTGATGGGAGTTGACCAAAACAGAATCATTCCCTACTGCCCTTACTATTGGCCGAGTTGACCAAACAGAGTTGACCAAAACAGAATCATTCCCTACTGCCCTTACTATTGGCAAAACGGAGTTGACCAAAACAGAATCATTCCCTACTGCCCTTGACCAAACAGAATCATTGGCCGAGTTGACCAAAACAGAATCATTCCCTACTGCCCTTACAAAACAGAATCATCGACCGGAGTTGACCAAAACAGAATCATTCCCTACTGCCCTTACTATTGGCCGGAGTTGACCAAAACAGAATCATTCCCTACTGCCCTTACCCGGAGTTACAGAATCATTCCCTACCTTACTATTGGCCGGAGTTGACCAAAACAGAATCATTCCCTACTGCCCTTACTATTGGCCTGGAGTTGACCAAAACAGAATCATTCCCTACTGCCCTTACTATTGGCCGGAGTTGACCAAAACAGAATCACTCCCTACTGCCCAGAATCATTTACTATTGACCGGAGTTGACCAAAAACAGAATCACTCCCTACTGCCCTTACTATTGGCCGGAGTTGACCAAAACAGAATCACTCCCTTACTATTGACCGGAGTTGACCAAAACAGAATCACTCCCTACTGCCCTTACTATTGGCCGGAGTTGACCAAAACAGAATCATTCCCAGAGTTGACCAAAAACAGAATCACTGCCCTTACTATTGACCGGAGTTGACCAAACAGAATCACTCCCTACTGCCCTTACTATTGACCGGAGTTGACCAAAACAGAATCACTCCCTACTGCCCTTACTATTGGCCGGAGTTGACCAAAACAGAATCATTCCCTACTGCCCTTACTATTGACCGGAGTTGACCAAAACAGAATCACTCCCTACTGCCCTTACTATTGACCGGAGTTGACCAAAACAGAATCACTCCCTACTGCCCTTACTATTGACCGGAGTTGACCAAAACAGAATCATTCCCTACTGCCCTTACTATTGACCGGAGTTGACCAAAACAGAATCACTCCCTACTGCCCTTACTATGGACCGGAGTTGACCAAAACAGAATCACTACTGCCCTTACTATTGGCCGGAGTTGACCAAAACAGAATCACTCCCTACTGCCCTTACTATTGGCCGGAGTTGACCAAAACAGAATCACTCCCTACTGCCCTTACTATCGACCGGAGTTGACCAAAACAGAATCACTCCCTACTGCCCTTACTATTGGCCGGAGTTGACCAAAACAGAATCATTCCCTACTGCCCTTACTATTGGCCGGAGTTGACCAAAACAGAATCACTCCCTACTGCCCTTACTATCGACCGGAGTTGACCAAAACAGAATCACTCCCTACTGCCCTTACTATTGGCCGGAGTTGACCAAAACAGAATCATTCCCTACTGCCCTTACTATTGACCGGAGTTGACCAAAACAGAATCATTCCCTACTGCCCTTACTATTGGCCGGAGTTGACCAAAACAGAATCATTCCCTACTGCCCTTACTATTGTCCGGAGTTGACCAAAACAGAATCACCCCTACTGCCCTTACTATTGACCGGAGTTGACCAAAACAGAATCACTCCCTACTGCCCTTACTATTGACCGAGTTGACCAAACAGAATCATTCCCTACTGCCCTTACTATTGACCGGAGTTGACCAAAACAGAATCACTCCCTACTGCCCTTACTATGGACCGGAGTTGACCAAAACAGAATCACTACTGCCCTTACTATTGGCCGGAGTTGACCAAAACAGAATCACTCCCTACTGCCCTTACTATTGGCCGGAGTTGACCAAAACAGAATCACTCCCTACTGCCCTTACTATCGACCGGAGTTGACCAAAACAGAATCACTCCCTACTGCCCTTACTATTGGCCGGAGTTGACCAAAACAGAATCATTCCCTACTGCCCTTACTATTGGCCGGAGTTGACCAAAACAGAATCACTCCCTACTGCCCTTACTATCGACCGGAGTTGACCAAAACAGAATCACTCCCTACTGCCCTTACTATTGGCCGGAGTTGACCAAAACAGAATCATTCCCTACTGCCCTTACTATTGACCGGAGTTGACCAAAACAGAATCATTCCCTACTGCCCTTACTATTGGCCGGAGTTGACCAAAACAGAATCATTCCCTACTGCCCTTACTATTGACCGGAGTTGACCAAAACAGAATCACTCCCTACTGCCCTTACTATTGGCCGGAGTTGACCAAAACAGAATCACTCCCTACTGCCCTTACTATTGACCGGAGTTGACCAAAACAGAATCATTCCCTACTGCCCTTACTATTGGCCGGAGTTGACCAAAACAGAATCATTCCCTACTGCCCTTACTATTGACCGGAGTTGACCAAAACAGAATCACTCCCTACTGCCCTTACTATTGACCGGAGTTGACCAAAACAGAATCACTCCCTACTGCCCTTACTATTGGCAGGAGTTGACCAAAACAGAATCACTCCCTACTGCCCTTACTATTGGCCGGAGTTGACCAAAACAGAATCACTCCCTACTGCCCTTACTATTGGCCGGAGTTGACCAAAACAGAATCACTCCCTACAGCCCTTACTATTGGCAGGAGTTGACCAAAACAGAATCACTCCCTACTGCCCTTACTATTGACCGGAGTTGACCAAAACAGAATCACTCCCTACAGCACTTACTATTGGCCGGAGTTGACCAAAACAGAATCATTCCCTACTGCCCTTACTATTGACCGGAGTTGACCAAAACAGAATCACTCCCTACTGCCCTTACTATTGGCAGGAGTTGACCAAAACAGAATCACTCCCTACTGCCCTTACTATTGGCCGGAGTTGACCAAAACAGAATCACTCCCTACTGCCCTTACTATTGGCCGGAGTTGACCAAAACAGAATCACTCCCTACAGCCCTTACTATTGGCAGGAGTTGACCAAAACAGAATCACTCCCTACTGCCCTTACTATCGACCGGAGTTGACCAAAACAGAATCACTCCCTACTGCCCTTACTATTGACCGGAGTTGACCAAAACAGAATCACTCCCTACTGCCCTTACTATTGACCGGAGTTGACCAAAACAGAATCACTCCCTACTGCCCTTACTATTGACCGGAGTTGACCAAAACAGAATCACTCCCTACTGCCCTTACTATTGACCGGAGTTGACCAAAACAGAATCATTCCCTACTGCCCTTACTATTGGCCGGAGTTGACCAAAACAGAATCACTCCCTACAGCCCTTACTATTGGCAGGAGTTGACCAAAACAGAATCACTCCCTACTGCCCTTACTATTGACCGGAGTTGACCAAAACAGAATCACTCCCTACAGCACTTACTATTGGCCGGAGTTGACCAAAACAGAATCATTCCCTACTGCCCTTACTATTGACCGGAGTTGACCAAAACAGAATCACTCCCTACTGCCCTTACTATTGGCAGGAGTTGACCAAAACAGAATCACTCCCTACTGCCCTTACTATTGGCCGGAGTTGACCAAAACAGAATCACTCCCTACTGCCCTTACTATTGGCCGGAGTTGACCAAAACAGAATCACTCCCTACAGCCCTTACTATTGGCAGGAGTTGACCAAAACAGAATCACTCCCTACTGCCCTTACTATCGACCGGAGTTGACCAAAACAGAATCACTCCCTACTGCCCTTACTATTGACCGGAGTTGACCAAAACAGAATCACTCCCTACTGCCCTTACTATTGACCGGAGTTGACCAAAACAGAATCACTCCCTACTGCCCTTACTATTGACCGGAGTTGACCAAAACAGAATCACTCCCTACTGCCCTTACTATTGACCGGAGTTGACCAAAACAGAATCATTCCCTACTGCCCTTACTATCGACCGGAGTTGACCAAAACAGAATCATTCCCTACTGCCCTTACTATTGGCCGGAGTTGACCAAAACAGAATCACTCCCTACTGCCCTTACTATCGACCGGAGTTGACCAAAACAGAATCATTCCCTACTGCCCTTACTATTGGCCGGAGTTGACCAAAACAGAATCACTCCCTACTGCCCTTACTATTGGCCGGAGATGGGACAATATCATGTCCCACAACCCCAAGGCCCTCTCTTTCACAAGTTGTAATAACACATGGAACATGACACAGCTGTAAGAGTAGCCTTTACTGCCTGAGTAAATGACTGGAGATGGGACAATATCATGTCCCACAACCCCAAGGATCTCTCTTTCCAGTGGAAAACATTTTAGTTACACGGCAAGATACAAAACACACTAAACAGACGCATTGTGGCAGAGTTTAACAAGACATATTTACAAACTAACAGACATATACAATAATACTACTACTACTAGTATTAATATAACTACAACTATTACTACTAGTAGAAAACATGTAGTATTTGTCTCCACTGGCTACTACTACTAGTAGAAAACATGCAGTATTTGTCTCCACTGGTTACTACTACTAGTAGAAAACATGCAGTATTTGTCTGATGGCTACTACTACTAGTAGAAAACATGCAGTATTTGTCTGATGGCTACTACTACTAGTAGAAAACATGCAGTATTTGTCTGATGGCTACTACTATTAGTAGAAAACATGCAGTATTTGTCTGATGGCTACTACTACTAGTAGAAAACATGAAGTATTTGTCTGATGGCTACTACTACTAGTAGAAAACATGTAGTATTTGTCTCCACTGGCTACTACTACTAGTAGAAAACATGCATTATTTGTCTGATGGCTACTACTAGAAAACATGCAGTATTTGTCTGATGGCTACTACTACTAGTAGAAAACATGCAGTATTTGTCTGATGGCTACTACTACTAGTAGAAAACATGCAGTATTTGTCTGATGGCTACTACTACTAGTAGAAAACATGCAGTATTTGTCTGATGGCTACTACTATTAGTAGAAAACATGCAGTATTTGTCTGATGGCTACTACTACTAGTAGAAAACATGCAGTATTTGTCTGATGGCTACTACTACTACTAGAAAACATGCAGTATTTGTCTGATGGCTACTACTAGAAAACATGCAGTATTTGTCTGATGGCTACTACTACTAGTAGAAAACATGCAGTATTTGTCTGATGGCTACTACTACTAGTAGAAAACATGCAGTATTTGTCTGATGGCTACTACTACTAGTAGAAAACATGCAGTATTTGTCTGATGGCTACTACTACTAGTAGAAAACATGCAGTATTTGTCTGATGGCTACTACTACTACTAGAAAACATGTAGTATTTGTCTCCACTGGCTACTACTACTAGTAGAAAACATGCAGTATTTGTCTGATGGCTACTACTAGAAAACATGCAGTATTTGTCTGATGGCTACTACTACTAGTAGAAAACATGCAGTATTTGTCTCCACTGGCTACTACTACTAGTAGAAAACATGTAGTATTTGTCTGATGGCTACTACTACTAGTAGAAAACATGCAGTATTTGTCTCCACTGGCTACTACTACTAGAAAACATGTAATATTTGTCTACACTGGTTACTACTACTAGAAAACATGTAGTATTTGTCTCCACTGGCTACTACTAGTAGAAAACATGCAGTATTTGTCTAATGGCTACTACTACTAGTAGAAAACATGCAGTATTTGTCTAATGGCTACTACTACTAGTAGAAAACATGCAGTATTTGTCTAATGGCTACTACTACTACTACTAGAAAACATGCAGTATTTGTCTGATGGCTACTACTACTAGTAGAAAACATGCAGTATTTGTCTGATGGCTACTACTACTAGTAGAAAACATGCAGTATTTGTCTGATGGCTACTACTACTACTAGAAAACATGTAGTATTTGTCTCCACTGGCTACTACTACTAGTAGAAAACATGCAGTATTTGTCTGATGGCTACTACTAGAAAACATGCAGTATTTGTCTGATGGCTACTACTACTAGTAGAAAACATGCAGTATTTGTCTCCACTGGCTACTACTACTAGTAGAAAACATGTAGTATTTGTCTGATGGCTACTACTACTAGTAGAAAACATGCAGTATTTGTCTCCACTGGCTACTACTACTAGAAAACATGTAATATTTGTCTACACTGGTTACTACTACTAGAAAACATGTAGTATTTGTCTCCACTGGCTACTACTAGTAGAAAACATGCAGTATTTGTCTAATGGCTACTACTACTAGTAGAAAACATGCAGTATTTGTCTAATGGCTACTACTACTAGTAGAAAACATGCAGTATTTGTCTAATGGCTACTACTACTACTACTAGAAAACATGCAGTATTTGTCTAATGGCTACTACTAGTAGAAAACATGCAGTATTTGTCTGATGGCTACTAGTACTACTAGAAAACATGCAGTATTTGTCTGATGGCTACTACTACTAGTAGAAAACATGCAGTATTTGTCTAATGGCTACTACTAGTAGAAAACATGCAGTATTTGTCTGATGGCTACTACTACTAGTAGAAAACATGCAGTATTTGTCTCCACTGGCTACTACTACTAGAAAACATGTAATATTTGTCTACACTGGTTACTACTACTAGAAAACATGTAGTATTTGTCTCCACTGGCTACTACTACTAGAAAACATGTAGTATTTGTTTCCACTGGCTACTACTACTAGTAGAAAACATGCAGTATTTGTCTGATGGCTACTACTACTAGTAGAAAACATGTAGTATTTGTCTGATGGCTACTACTAGTAGAAAACATGTAGTATTTGTCTCCACTGGCTACTACTACTAGTAGAAAACATGCAGTATTTGTCTGATGGCTACTACTACTAGTAGAAAACATGCAGTATTTGTCTAATGGCTACTACTACTACTAGTAGAAAACATGCAGTATTTGTCTAATGGCTACTACTACTAGTAGAAAACATGCAGTATTTGTCTGATGGCTACTACTACTACTACTAGAAAACATGCAGTATTTGTCTCCACTGGCTACTACTACTAGTAGAAAACATGCAGTATTTGTCTAATGGCTACTACTACTAGTAGAAAACATGCAGTATTTGTCTAATGGCTACTACTACTAGTAGAAAACATGCAGTATTTGTCTAATGGCTACTACTACTACTACTAGAAAACATGCAGTATTTGTCTAATGGCTACTACTAGTAGAAAACATGCAGTATTTGTCTGATGGCTACTAGTACTACTAGAAAACATGCAGTATTTGTCTGATGGCTACTACTACTAGTAGAAAACATGCAGTATTTGTCTAATGGCTACTACTAGTAGAAAACATGCAGTATTTGTCTGATGGCTACTACTACTAGTAGAAAACATGCAGTATTTGTCTGATGGCTACTACTACTACTAGAAAACATGCAGTATTTGTCTGATGGCTACAACTAGTAGAAAACATGCAGTATTTGTCTAATGGCTACTACTACTACTAGAAAACATGCAGTATTTGTCTGATGGCTACTACTACTAGTAGAAAACATGCAGTATTTGTCTGATGGCTACTACTAGTAGAAAACATGCAGTATTTGTCTGATGGCTACTACTACTACTACTAGAAAACATGCAGTATTTGTCTAATGGCTACTACTACTACTACTAGAAAACATGCAGTATTTGTCTGATGGCTACTACTAGTAGAAAACATGCAGTATTTGTCTAATGGCTACTACTACTAGTAGAAAACATGCAGTATTTGTCTGATGGCTACTACTACTACTAGAAAACATGCAGTATTTGTCTAATGGCTACTACTAGTAGAAAACATGCAGTATTTGTCTAATGGCTACTACTACTAGTAGAAAACATGCAGTATTTGTCTGATGGCTACTACTACTACTAGAAAACATGCAGTATTTGTCTAATGGCTACTACTAGTAGAAAACATGCAGTATTTGTCTGATGGCATGGTGAACTCTCTCCAAGCAGGGCCAACACACCCTCATTAGACCCAGTACAAAGTCATATTTAACCTTTAACCCTAAAGCCACAGAGTCATCATCCCTATGAAGGATTACCCCACATACACTCATTACCGGACTGACAGTAATACACACAGCAGTTCACACACACACACACACACACACACACACACACACACACACACACACACCAGATTAAGGGTGTTTTGTGGAAAGCTTTCAGGATAAAGTAAAACAAGAAGGGTTTCAAATCTACCAGTAATTTACCAAAGTTACTGTAATATTCAGTCATTTTGGTAATTAACAGGTAATCTATGGCAATCTATGGTAACTTTTGTAATTCATATATTGTATCCATATTGTCCATGAGTTTTTAGTAGATAGTCAATATTGTTAAAGAGAAAATTAATTCATGAACAAAAGCATCTGATCAACAATGACATTTTATTTTCAGTTAACTCTACAGTTTGGCGGCAAAGCTTTACTTTTTCAACATGTTGTTGTGTTACAAATTTAAAATAAAATTGATTTAATTGAGAGAGAAAAAATGGTAAACGATCTACACAAAATATTCTGTTAGGTCAAAGTAGAATAAAAATTCTAACATTTGTGAAAGAAATATGAAAAAATAAAACAGTATTATATCTTGATTTAATATGTATTTAACCACGAGTCAATACATGTTAGAATCACCTTCGGCAGCGATTACACCTGTGAGTTTAAGAGCATTGGGTTAGGGTTAGAGCATTGGGTTAGGGTTAGAGCATTGGGTTAGGGTTAGAGTTAGAGCATTGGGTTAGGGTTAGGGTTAGAGCATTGGGTTAGGGTTAGGGTTAGAGCATTGGGTTAGGGTTAGAGCATTGGGTTAGGGTTAGAGCATTGGGTTAGGGTTAGGGTTAGAGCATTGGGCCAGGGTTAGAGCATTGGGGTTAGGGTTTAGACATTGGGTTAGGGTTAGGTTGTATACATTGGGTTAGGGGTTAGCCAGGCATTGGGTTAGGGTTAGAGTTAGAGCATTGGGTTAGGCCAGCATTTGGGTTAGGTTAGGGTTAGAGCATTAGGTTGTATACTGGGTTAGGGTTAGGGTTAGAGTATTGGGTTAGAGTTAGAGCATTGGGTTAGGGGTTAGAGCATTGGGTTAGGGTTAGAGTATTGGGTTAGGGTTAGAGCATTGGGTTAGGGTTAGAGCATTGCCAGGTTAGATATTGGGTCAGGTTAGGCCAGGCATTGGGTTGAGGTTAGAGCATTGGGTTAGGTTAGGGTATTGGGTTAGGGTTAGAGCATTGGGCCAGGCCAGGCCAGGGTATTGGGTTAGGCCAGGTTAGGGCATTGGGTTAGGTTAGGCCAGGGCATTGGGTTAGGGTTAGGCTTGAGCATTGGGCCAGGTTGATACTGGGTTAGGGTTAGAGCATTGGAGTTAGGGTTGGATACTGGGTTAGGTTAGAGCATTGGGTTAGGTTAGGCATTAGGTTAGGTTAGAGTATTGGGTTAGGGTTAGGTTAGAGCATTAAGGGTTAGAGCATTGGGTTAGGGCCAGAGTATTGGTTAGGTTAGAGCATTGGGTTAGGGTTAGAGCATTGGGTTAGGGTTAGGTTAGGGCATTGGGTTTAGGTTAGAGCATTGGGTTAGGGTTAGAGCATTGGGTTAGGTTAGAGTATTGGGTTAGGGTTAGGGTATTGGGTTAGGGTTAGAGTATTGGGTTAGGGTTAGGGTTAGAGCATTGGGTTAGGGTTAGGGTTAGAGCATTGGGTTAGGGTTAGGGTTAGAGCATTGGGTTAGGGTTAGGGTTAGGGCATTGGGTTAGGGTTAGAGCATTGGGTTAGGGTTAGAGCATTGGGTTAGGGTTAGGGTTAGAGCATAGACCAAAACAGAATCATTCCCTATTGCCCTTACTATTGGCCGGAGTTGACCAAAACAGAATCACTCCCTACAGCCCTTACTATTGGCCGGAGTTGACCAAAACAGAATCATTCCCTACTGCCCTTACTATTGGCCGGAGTTGACCAAAACAGAATCATTCCCTACTGCCCTTACTATTGACCGGAGTTGACCAAAACAGAATCATTCCCTACTGCCCTTACTATCGACCGGAGTTGACCAAAACAGAATCATTCCCTACTGCCCTTACTATTGACCGGAGTTGACCAAAACAGAATCACTCCCTACTGCCCTTACTATTGACCGGAGTTGACCAAAACAGAATCACTCCCTACTGCCCTTACTATTGACCGGAGTTGACCAAAACAGAATCATTCCCTACTGCCCTTACTATTGGCCGGAGGTGACCAAAACAGAATCACTCCCTACAGCCCTTACTATTGGCCGGAGTTGACCAAAACAGAATCACTCCCTACTGCCCTTACTATTGGCCGGAGTTGACCAAAACAGAATCATTCCCTACTGCCCTTACTATTGACCGGAGTTGACCAAAACAGAATCATTCCCTACTGCCCTTACTATTGACCGGAGTTGACCAAAACAGAATCATTCCCTACTGCCCTTACTATTGACCGGAGTTGACCAAAACAGAATCACTCCCTACTGCCCTTACTATTGACCGGAGTTGACCAAAACAGAATCACTCCCTACTGCCCTTACTATTGACCGGAGTTGACCAAAACAGAATCATTCCTACTGCCCTTACTATTGACCGGAGTTGACCAAAACAGAATCATTCCCTACTGCCCTTACTATTGACCGGAGTTGACCAAAACAGAATCATTCCCTACTGCCCTTACTATTGACCGGAGTTGACCAAAACAGAATCATTCCCTACTGCCCTTACTATTGACCGGAGTTGACCAAAACAGAATCATTCCCTACTGCCCTTACTATCGACCGGAGTTGACCAAAACAGAATCACTCCCTACTGCCCTTACTATTGACCGGAGTTGACCAAAACAGAATCACTCCCTACTGCCCTTACTATTGACCGGAGTTGACCAAAACAGAATCATTCCCTACTGCCCTTACTATTGACCGGAGTTGACCAAAACAGAATCATTCCCTACTGCCCTTACTATTGACCGGAGTTGACCAAAACAGAATCATTCCCTACTGCCCTTACTATTGGCCGGAGTTGACCAAAACAGAATCACTCCCTACAGCCCTTACTATTGGCCGGAGTTGACCAAAACAGAATCACTCCCTACTGCCCTTACTATTGACCGGAGTTGACCAAAACAGAATCACTCCCTACTGCCCTTACTATTGACCGGAGTTGACCAAAACAGAATCACTCCCTACTGCCCTTACTATTGACCGGAGTTGACCAAAACAGAATCATTCCCTACTGCCCTTACTATTGGCCGGAGGTGACCAAAACAGAATCACTCCCTACAGCCCTTACTATTGGCCGGAGTTGACCAAAACAGAATCACTCCCTACTGCCCTTACTATTGGCCGGAGTTGACCAAAACAGAATCATTCCCTACTGCCCTTACTATTGACCGGAGTTGACCAAAACAGAATCATTCCCTACTGCCCTTACTATTGACCGAGTTGACCAAAACAGAATCATTCCCTACTGCCCTTACTATTGACCGGAGTTGACCAAAACAGAATCACTCCCTACTGCCCTTACTATTGACCGGAGTTGACCAAAACAGAATCACTCCCTACTGCCCTTACTATTGACCGGAGTTGACCAAAACAGAATCACTCCCTACTGCCCTTACTATTACCGGAGTTGACCAAAACAGAATCACTCCCTACAGCCCTTACTATTGACCGGAGTTGACCAAAACAGAATCATTCCCTACTGCCCTTACTATTGACCGGAGTTGACCAAAACAGAATCATTCCCTACTGCCCTTACTATTGACCGGAGTTGACCAAAACAGAATCATTCCCTACTGCCCTTACTATTGACCGGAGTTGACCAAAACAGAATCACTCCCTACTGCCCTTACTATTGACCGGAGTTGACCAAAACAGAATCACTCCCTACTGCCCTTACTATTGACCGGAGTTGACCAAAACAGAATCACTCCCTACTGCCCTTACTATTGGCCGGAGTTGACCAAAACAGAATCACTCCCTACAGCCCTTACTATTGACCGGAGTTGACCAAAACAGAATCATTCCCTACTGCCCTTACTATTGACCGGAGTTGACCAAAACAGAATCACTCCCTACTGCCCTTACTATTGGCCGGAGTTGACCAAAACAGAATCACTCCCTACAGCCCTTACTATTGACCGGAGTTGACCAAAACAGAATCATTCCCTACTGCCCTTACTATTGACCGGAGTTGACCAAAACAGAATCACTCCCTACTGCCCTTACTATCGACCGGAGTTGACCAAAACAGAATCATTCCCTATTGCCCTTACTATTGGCCGGAGTTGACCAAAACAGAATCACTCCCTACTGCCCTTACTATTGACCGGAGTTGACCAAAACAGAATCATTCCCTACTGCCCTTACTATTGACCGGAGTTGACCAAAACAGAATCATTCCCTACTGCCCTTACTATCGACCGGAGTTGACCAAAACAGAATCATTCCCTACTGCCCTTACTATTGGCCGGAGTTGACCAAAACAGAATCACTCCCTACTGCCCTTACTATTGGCAGGAGTTGACCAAAACAGAATCACTCCCTACTGCCCTTACTATTGGCCGGAGTTGACCAAAACAGAATCACTCCCTACTGCCCTTACTATTGGCCGGAGTTGACCAAAACAGAATCACTCCCTACAGCCCTTACTATTGGCAGGAGTTGACCAAAACAGAATCACTCCCTACTGCCCTTACTATCGACCGGAGTTGACCAAAACAGAATCACTCCCTACTGCCCTTACTATTGACCGGAGTTGACCAAAACAGAATCACTCCCTACTGCCCTTACTATTGACCGGAGTTGACCAAAACAGAATCACTCCCTACTGCCCTTACTATTGACCGGAGTTGACCAAAACAGAATCACTCCCTACTGCCCTTACTATTGACCGGAGTTGACCAAAACAGAATCATTCCCTACTGCCCTTACTATCGACCGGAGTTGACCAAAACAGAATCATTTACTGCCCTTACTATTGGCCGGAGTTGACCAAAACAGAATCACTCCCTACTGCCCTTACTATCGACCGGAGTTGACCAAAACAGAATCATTCCCTACTGCCCTTACTATTGGCCGGAGTTGACCAAAACAGAATCACTCCCTACTGCCCTTACTATTGGCCGGAGATGGGACAATATCATGTCCCACAACCCCAAGGCCCCTCTGTTCACAAGTTGTAATAACACATGGAACATGACACAGCTGTAAGAGTAGCCATTTTACTGCCTGAGTAAATGACTGGAGATGGGACAATATCATGTCCCACAACCCCAAGGATCTCTTCCAGTGGAAAACATTTTAGTTACACTGCAAGATACAAAACACACTAAACAGACGCATTGTGGCAGAGTTTAACAAGACATATTTACAAACTAACAGACATATACAATAATACTACTACTACTAGTATTAATATAACTACAACTATTACTACTAGTAGAAAACATGTAGTATTTGTCTCCACTGGCTACTACTACTAGTAGAAAACATGCAGTATTTGTCTCCACTGGTTACTACTACTAGTAGAAAACATGCAGTATTTGTCTGATGGCTACTACTACTAGTAGAAAACATGCAGTATTTGTCTGATGGCTACTACTACTAGTAGAAAACATGCAGTATTTGTCTGATGGCTACTACTATTAGTAGAAAACATGCAGTATTTGTCTGATGGCTACTACTACTAGTAGAAAACATGAAGTATTTGTCTGATGGCTACTACTACTAGTAGAAAACATGTAGTATTTGTCTCCACTGGCTACTACTACTAGTAGAAAACATGCATTATTTGTCTGATGGCTACTACTAGAAAACATGCAGTATTTGTCTGATGGCTACTACTACTAGTAGAAAACATGCAGTATTTGTCTGATGGCTACTACTACTAGTAGAAAACATGCAGTATTTGTCTGATGGCTACTACTACTAGTAGAAAACATGCAGTATTTGTCTGATGGCTACTACTATTAGTAGAAAACATGCAGTATTTGTCTGATGGCTACTACTACTAGTAGAAAACATGCAGTATTTGTCTGATGGCTACTACTACTACTAGAAAACATGCAGTATTTGTCTGATGGCTACTACTAGAAAACATGCAGTATTTGTCTGATGGCTACTACTACTAGTAGAAAACATGCAGTATTTGTCTCCACTGGCTACTACTACTAGTAGAAAACATGTAGTATTTGTCTGATGGCTACTACTACTAGTAGAAAACATGTAGTATTTGTCTCCACTGGCTACTACTACTAGAAAACATGTAATATTTGTCTACACTGGTTACTACTACTAGAAAACATGTAGTATTTGTCTCCACTGGCTACTACTACTAGAAAACATGTAGTATTTGTTTCCACTGGCTACTACTACTAGTAGAAAACATGCAGTATTTGTCTGATGGCTACTACTACTAGTAGAAAACATGTAGTATTTGTCTGATGGCTACTACTAGTAGAAAACATGTAGTATTTGTCTCCACTGGCTACTACTACTAGTAGAAAACATGCAGTATTTGTCTGATGGCTACTACTACTAGTAGAAAACATGCAGTATTTGTCTAATGGCTACTACTACTACTAGTAGAAAACATGCAGTATTTGTCTAATGGCTACTACTACTAGTAGAAAACATGCAGTATTTGTCTGATGGCTACTACTACTAGTAGAAAACATGCAGTATTTGTCTAATGGCTACTACTACTAGTAGAAAACATGCAGTATTTGTCTGATGGCTACTACTACTAGTAGAAAACATGCAGTATTTGTCTAATGGCTACTACTACTAGTAGAAAACATGCAGTATTTGTCTGATGGCTACTACTACTACTACTACTAGAAAACATGCAGTATTTGTCTGATGGCTACTACTACTAGTAGAAAACATGCAGTATTTGTCTCCACTGGCTACTACTACTAGTAGAAAACATTTAGTATTTGTCTGATGGCTACTACTACTAGTAGAAAACATGCAGTATTTGTCTAATGGCTACTACTACTAGTAGAAAACATGCAGTATTTGTCTAATGGCTACTACTACTACTACTAGAAAACATGCAGTATTTGTCTAATGGCTACTACTAGTAGAAAACATGCAGTATTTGTCTGATGGCTACTAGTACTACTAGAAAACATGCAGTATTTGTCTGATGGCTACTACTACTACTAGAAAACATGCAGTATTTGTCTAATGGCTACTACTAGTAGAAAACATGCAGTATTTGTCTGATGGCTACTACTACTACTACTAGAAAACATGCAGTATTTGTCTAATGGCTACTACTACTACTAGAAAACATGCAGTATTTGTCTAATGGCTACTACTACTAGTAGAAAACATGCAGTATTTGTCTGATGGCTACTACTACTACTAGAAAACATGCAGTATTTGTCTGATGGCTACAACTAGTAGAAAACATGCAGTATTTGTCTAATGGCTACTACTACTACTAGAAAACATGCAGTATTTGTCTGATGGCTACTACTACTAGTAGAAAACATGCAGTATTTGTCTGATGGCTACTACTAGTAGAAAACATGCAGTATTTGTCTGATGGCTACTACTACTACTACTAGAAAACATGCAGTATTTGTCTAATGGCTACTACTACTACTACTAGAAAACATGCAGTATTTGTCTGATGGCTACTACTAGTAGAAAACATGCAGTATTTGTCTAATGGCTACTACTACTAGTAGAAAACATGCAGTATTTGTCTGATGGCTACTACTACTACTAGAAAACATGCAGTATTTGTCTAATGGCTACTACTAGTAGAAAACATGCAGTATTTGTCTAATGGCTACTACTACTAGTAGAAAACATGCAGTATTTGTCTGATGGCTACTACTACTACTAGAAAACATGCAGTATTTGTCTAATGGCTACTACTAGTAGAAAACATGCAGTATTTGTCTGATGGCATGGTGAACTCTCTCCAAGCAGGGCCAACACACCCTCATTAGACCCAGTACAAAGTCATATTTAACCTTTAACCCTAAAGCCACAGAGTCATCATCCCTATGAAGGATTACCCCACATACACACTCATTACCGGACTGACAGTAATACACACAGCAGTTCACACACACACACACACACACACACACACACACACACACACACACACACACACACACCAGATTAAGGGTGTTTTGTGGAAAGCTTTCAGGATAAAGTAAAACAAGAAGGGTTTCAAATCTACCAGTAATTTACCAAAGTTACTGTAATATTCAGTCATTTTGGTAATTAACAGGTAATCTATGGCAATCTATGGTAACTTTTGTAATTCATATATTGTATCCATATTGTCCATGAGTTTTTAGTAGATAGTCAATATTGTTAAAGAGAAAATTAATTCATGAACAAAAGCATCTGATCAACAATGACATTTTATTTTCAGTTAACTCTACAGTTTGGCGGCAAAGCTTTACTTTTTCAACATGTTGTTGTGTTACAAATTTAAAATAAAATTGATTTAATTGAGAGAGAAAAAATGGTAAACGATCTACACAAAATATTCTGTTAGGTCAAAGTAGAATAAAAATTCTAACATTTGTGAAAGAAATATGAAAAAAATAAAACAGTATTATATCTTGATTTAATAAGTATTTAACCACGAGTCAATACATGTTAGAATCACCTTCGGCAGCGATTACACCTGTGAGTTTAAGAGCATTGGGTTAGGTTAGAGCATTGGTTAGGGTTAGAGTTAGAGCATTGGGTTAAGGTTAGGTTAGAGCATTGGGTTAGGTTAGGTATTGGGTTAGGGTGTAGGCACATACTGGGTTAGGTTAGAGCACTGGGTTAGGCCAGCAGTATTGGGCCAGGCTAGGTTGTATACCAGGGCTCATGGGCCAGGTTGTATACCACTCAGGCCAGGTATATGCCAGGGGTTAGACAGGTCAGGCCATACTGCCAGGCCAGGCCAGAACACCGTCAGGGTTGCCATACCGTCAGGCCAGAGCACAGTCAGGCCAGAGCACCTGGGCCAACATGCATACTGCCAGGGGCCAGGCCATACATCAGTCAGGGTTGTATACTGGGGCCAGGCCAGGTAGAATACGCCAGGTTGTATACTGGGCCAGGGGCCAGTAGATACATTATTTGTATAATGGCCAGGCTAGGCACTACCAGGCCATGCAGTATACCGTCAGGCCAGGCCAGGCACACGGGGTCAGGCCAGGCCAGGCCAGGCCATACTGGGTCAGGCCAGACACTGGGCCAGGCCAGAGCACGTCAGGGGTTAGGTTAGGCTAGGCTAGGCATTTGTCTGTTAGGCTAGAGCATTCAGGGGTTGTATTTGTCAGGTTACTACTAGTAGAAAACAGGGTTATTTGTCAGGTTAGGGTTAGAGCAGGGGCCAGGTTGTATACTGGGTTAGGGTTAGGCATTAGGTTAAAACAGAGCCAGGCACAGGCTAGGCCACTATACTAGGTCAGGGTTGTGGCACTACTACAGGGCTAGAAAAACATCAGTATTTGCCAGGCTAGAGCATTGGGTTAGGGCCATGCAGTATTTGTCAGGTTGCATAGGCCAGGGCCAACACCAGGCCAGAGCCATTAGGCCAGGCCAGAGCACGTTAGGCTAGGCCAGAGCCAGGCCAGAGCATTAGGCCAGGCTACACAGGCCATACTGGGCCAGGCCAGCCAGGCATCACACAGGGCCAGGCACACATAGGGCCACACATACAGCCAGGCAGCACACACGCCAGGGCCAGGCCAGGCAGGCCAGGCCAGATACGTCAGGTTAGGCACCACAGGCCACACACACACCGCCAGGCCAGGCCAGTTTTGCCAGGGTTAGAGCACCGCCAGGGTTACCGTCAGGGTTAGGCCAGAGCCAGAGCCAGTCATTTTGGGTTGCCAGAATCTAGGCTAGGTTGGCACCGTCAGGCCATTGTACGGGGCCAGGCCAGAGCATTGTCAGGCCATATTGCCAAGAGGAAAATTAATTCAGGCCAGGCCAGATCACTAGGCCAGGGGCCATTTTATTGGGCCAGGCCAGGCCATACAGTCAGGGCCAGGCCAGAGCACCGCAACAGGTTAGGGCCAGGACATTGGGCCAGGGGCCAGGAGCACTGGGCCAGTTTAGGGCCAGGCAGGTCAAAGTAGGCCAGGGCCAGACATTTGCCAAAGAAATATGGAAATAAAACAGTATTATATCTGATTTAATATGGCATTTTAACCAGAGCCACATGTTACCAGGGGCTAGGCCAGGGCCAGGCTAGGCTAGAGCATTGCCAGGGGGCTAGGTTGTATCAGAGCCAGACACTACTGCCAGAGCCAGAGCATTGCCAGGCCAGGCTAGGTCAGGCCAGGGCACGTCAGGCCAGGCCAGCTGTATACTGGGCCAGGCCAGGCACGTCAGGCCAGGCCAGAGCACAGGCCAGGCCAGCATACCGCCAGGGGCCAGGCTGCATACTGCCAGGCCAGGGGGCCAGGGTTGTATACCGTCAGGCCAGGCAGAGCACAGGGGCCAGGCCATACTGTCAGGCCAGGGGCACCGTCAGGTTGCATACTCGCCAGGCCAGGCATTGTCAGGCCAGGGCCACCGTCAGGGCCAGGAGCACATCAGGCCAGGCCATACTGGGTCAGGTTAGAGCATTGGGTTAGGGGTTAGAGCATTGGGTTAGGTTAGAGCCACTGGGCCAGGCCAGGCTTATCACTGCCAGGGTCAGGCCATTGGGTTAGGTTAGTCAGGGGTTAGGGTTAGAGCCAGAGCATTGGGCCAGGTTGTATACGCCAGGGCCAGGAGCCAAATAGGCCAGGCACGTCAGGTTAGACCGCCAGGTTAGGGCATACCGCCAGGGTATACCGCCAGGCCAGGCGATACCGCCAGGGTTGCATACAAATAGGCCAGGGTTAGCATACGTCAGGCCAGAGTTAGAGCACCGTCAGGTTAGGGTTAGAGCAGGGGTTGGGTTAGACAGGCCAGGTTAGGGTTAGGTTAGATACCGTTAGGGTTATACTGGGTTAGGCCAGAGCCATTGGGTCAGGTTAGAGCATTGGGTTAGGTTAGACATTGTCAGGCCAGGCACAGAGCATGGGCCAGGGGGCATTGGGGTTAGGGCCAGAGCATTGGGCCAGGTTAGAGTATTACCGTTCAGTTAGGGCCAGTATAGCCAGGCTAGACATTCAAAGAGGGCCAGAGCACGGGGCCAGGGCCATACGTCAGGGCCAGAGCACGTCAGGGCCAGGCCAGACACCGTCAGGCCAGAGCATTGGGCCAGGCCCATACCGCCAGGGTTAGAGCACCGCCAGGCCAGGCAGGCCAGGCCAGGCAGGTTAGAGCCAGGCCACTGGGTTAGGCCAGGCCAGGAGCATTGGGTTAGGCCAGAGCGCCAGGCCAGACATCAACAGGCCAGGCCAGGCCAGGCCAGGCCAGGCACACCGTCAGGCCAGAGCACGTCAGGCCAGGGCCAGACACGGGGCCAGGCCGACATCGCCAGGCCAGACACTGCCAGGCTAGGGCACCCAGGGCCAGGCCAGGGCCAGCATTCAGGGCCAGGCTGTAGCCAGGCCAGGTTGACAGGGGCCAGGCTACCCAGGCCAGGCTGCATACCAGGCCAGGCCATTGGGTTACCGTCAGGCCAGACTGGGCCACCGTCAGGCCAGAGCATTGGGTCAGGCCAGGCATTGGGTTAGGTTAGGTAGGATAGGGTTAGGTAGGTTAGAGCATTGGGTTACCGTCAGGCCAGGGTTAGCATTGGGCCAGGCCAGGTTAGGGTTATACCGTCAGGGTTAGGGTTAGAGCCAGGCCAGGCCAGAGCCCGCCAGGCCAGAGCACGCCAGGCCATTAGAGTCAGGCCAGGTTGTATAATAGGCCAGATACCGTCAGGCCAGAGCATACTGCCAGTTGATACCGTTAGGTTAGACACGTCAGGCCAGGTTACCGCCAGGTTAGCACTGGGTCAGGTTAGGTTGCATCGTCAGGCCAGAGCACGTCAGGCCAGAGCATTGTCAGGGTTAGGTTGTATACTGGCCAGGTTTAGGTTCAGGCCAGAGGTTAGGCCAGAGTTAGGGTCAGGCATAGAGCATTGGGTTAGGCAGGCTAGGTTGTATACTGGGCCAGGCCAGGCCACGTCAGGCCAGGCCAGGCACCGTTAGGCCAGAGCACAAAGCCAGGCCAGGGCCAGTCAGGCCAGAGCACGTCAGGTTAGCATTGGGGTTAGGGTTAGAGCATCAGGCCAGGGTTAGGTTAGAGTATTGGGTTAGGGTTATTGGGTTAGGGGCCAGGTTTAGGCATCAAATAGGCCAGAGCATTGGGTCAGGTTAGGCAGTTAGGCAGGTTCAGGCCAGTATTGGGCCAGGTTAGATACTGCCAGGCCAGGGTTAGAGCATTGGGTTAGGTTAGAGCATCAATAGGTTAGGTTAGCCAGGCACAAATAGGCCAGAGTCATTGGGCCAGGGCCAGAGCACACCGAGCAGGTTAGGCCAGATACCGCCAGGTTAGAGCATTGTTAGGGTTAGAGCAGGCCAGGTTAGAGCATTGGGTTAGGGTTAGAGCATTGGGTTAGGGGTTAGGTTAGAGCATTGGGTTAGGGGTTAGACATTGGGTTAGAGCACATTGGGTTAGGGTTAGAGTATTGCCAGGGCCAGGTATACTGGCCAAATAGGCCAGAGCACATTGGGTTAGGGGTTGCATTGGGCCAGGCCAGGCCAGTACATTGGGCCAGGCCAGGCATTGCCAGGCCAGGCCAGGGTATACCGCCAGGGCCAGAGCATTAAATAGGGCTAGGCCAGGTTGTATAGGCTAGAGCAGGCCAGGTCAGGGTTAGGGCCAGGCACAATAGGTCAGGGGCCAGAGCATTCAGGCCAGGCAGGCTGGGGGCCAGATAATAGGCCAGGTTAGGGCCAGAGCCAGGGGCCAGGCCAGAGCACTGGGTTAGGCCAGAGCATTGCCAGGGGTTGTATACTAGGGGTCAGGTATAGGCCAGAGCATTGGGTTAGGCTAGAGCATTGTCAGGTTAGGTTGTATACATTGGGTTAGGCCAGGAGCACAGGGCTAGGGGTATTGGGCCAGGGGTTGTATACTAGGGCCAGGCCAGCCATTGCCAGGCCAGAGCACAAGCCAGGCCATTAAATTACCGCCAGGTTAGAGCATTGGGTTAGGTTAGAGCATTGGGTTAGGTTGGTATATAATTAGGTTAGAGTATTGGGTTAGGGTTAGAGCATTGGGTTAGGTTAGGTTAGCACATTGGGTTAGGTTAGAGCATAGGTTAGGCCAGGGTTAGAGGTTAGAGTATTGGGCCAGGGTTAGGTTAGAGCATTGGGTTAGGTTAGATATTGGGTTAGGGTTAGAGTATTGGGTTAGGGTTAGGCCAGAGTTAGGGTCAGGCCATTGGGTTAGGTTAGATACAGGGCCAGGCTAGAGCATTGGGTCAGGGCCAGAGCATTGCCAGGCCAGGCCCCACCGTCAGGCCAGGCATTGTCAGGTTAGGTTGTACCGTCAGGCCAGAGCACAAATAGGGTTAGTATACTGCCAGGCCAGGAGCATTGCCAGGCCAGACACCGCCAGGCCAGGGGTTAAATAGGCCAGGTATACTGGGCCAGGCCAGATACCGTTAGGCCAGGAGCATTGGGTTAGGGTTAGAGCATTGGGTTAGGATAGAGCATTGTCAGGGGTTGTATATTGGGTTAGGCTAGGTTTAGGTCAGGCCAGGGGTATATTGGGTTGTATAGAGCCAGGCCAGATATTGGGTTAGGGGTTAGGTATTGGGTCAGGTAGGCATTGCCAGGGTTCAGGCCAGGGGAGTACTGCCAGGGGTCAGGCCAGAGCAGGCCAGGGACAGATACTGCCAGGCCAGAGCTGTATAGGCCAGGTTGACATCAATCGCCAGGCCAGAGCATTAGGCCAGGGCCAGAGCATTCAAATAGGCCAGGGGCCAGGGTTAGGGTTAGACTGCCAGGGCCAGAGCATTAAATAGGGTATCAGTCAGGCCAGAGCACTGGGCCAGGGCCAGGTATACCGTCAGGCCAGGCCGCATACGGGCCAGGCCAGACGTCAGGCCAGAGCCAAGCCACGTCAGGTCAGGCCAGAGCCAGGCCAGAGCATTGGGTCAGGGGTTAGAGCACCGGGTTAGGGTTAGAGTCAGGCCAGGCCAGACACCGTCAGGCCAGAGCACCGTCAGGCCAGACACCGTCAGGCCAGGCCAGGAGCATTGGCCAGGCCAGAGCATTGCCGTTAGGGGCCAGACATCAGTCAGGGGCCAGATACTGGGTCAGGGCCAGGGACATCAGTTAGGCCAGGCATACCGCCAGGGCCAGAGCATTGGGTCAGGGCCACAGACATTACCAATAGGGCCAGACATTGCCAGGCCAGGCAGAGACCGTCAGGCCAGAGCACCGGGTCAGGCCATCAGAGTTACCGTCAGGGCCAGGGCATTGCCAGGCCAGAGCATCGTCAGGCCAGGCCAGAGCACAGGGCCAGGCACCATTGGCCAGTTAGACCGTCAGGCCAGGGCCACCGTCAGGGGCCAGAGCACCGTCAGTATTGCATATCAAATAGGCCAGACATCAGTCAGGCCAGACACAGACGTCAGGCCAGGTTGCATATCAGGCCAGGCCAGCATACCGCCAGGCCAGGCCAGGCGTCAGGCCGTCAGGCCAGGCCAGACACCAGGCCAGGCCAGACCAGGGGCCAGGCCAGGTTGCATACCGCCAGGGGCCAGGCCAGGCCATTACCGTCAGGCCAGGCCAGGCCTGGCCAGGCGTCAGGCCAGGCCAGAGCACGTCAGGCCAGCACACCGTCAGGCCATTGCTAGACATTGGTCAGGCCAGAGCACCGTCAGGCCAGAGCACAGTCAGGCCAGAGCACGTCAGGCCAGACATCAGGCCAGGCCAGACACAGGCCAGAGCACGTCAGGGGCCAGACCGGCCAGGCCAGGCCAGAGCACAGTCAGGCCAGGCATGGGCCAGGCCAGAGCACGTCAGGGCCAGGGCACGTCAGGCCAGACACCGTCAGGCCAGGCACAAATCAGGCCAGGCCACTACCGTCAGCCAGGCCAGGGCCAGGCCAGAGCATCGTCAGGCCAGAAGCCACCGCCAGGCCAGATACGTCAGGCCAGAGCATAGGCCAGACATCGTCAGGCCAGGGGCGTCAGGCCAGCACAGCTCATACCGCCAGGCCAGGCCAGACACCGTCAGGCCAGCATACCGCCAGGCCAGGCACCGTCAGGCCAGGCCACCGGGCCAGGCCAGGCACGGGCCAGGCCAGGCCAGAACCGTCAGGCCAGGCCAGAGCACAGTCAGGCCAGAGCACGTCAGGCCAGGCCAGAGCACTGCCAGGCCAGGTTAGAGGTTAGGCCAGGCCAGGGTATACGCGTCAGGCCAGGCACCGGGTCAGGCCAGGTTTATACCGTCAGGCCAGGCTGCATAGGGGTCAGGCCAGACATAGGCCAGGCCAGGCCACCGTCAGGGCCATTGCCAGGCCAGCACAATAGGCCAGGCCGTCAGGCCAGGGATACTGCCAGGCCAGGCATACCGCCAGGCCAGGCCAGTATACAGGCCAGGCCAGGACACCTCAGGCCAGGCCAGGCATCCGTCAGGCCAGGCACCGTCAGGCCAGGTTGCATACCGTCAGGTTGATACCGCCAGGGAGCCGCCAGGCCAGGCCAGGCTAACCGTCAGGCCAGCACTGCCAGGGCCTGGGGCGTCAGGCCAGGCACTGAGCCAGGCCAGGCCCAGGCCAGCAGGCCAGGCCAGCAGCACCGTCAGGCCAGGCTGCATACCGCCAGGCCAGGCACAGAGTCAGGCCAGGCCAGAGCATTGGCCAGGCCAGACACCGGGCCAGGCCAGAGCACCAGGGTCAGGCCATAGTGGCTAAGGCCAGGGCCAGAGTGTCAGGCCAGGCCAGGTATACCGGTCAGGCCAGGGCCGTCAGGGCCAGGCACCGTCAGGGCCAGGCCAGGCTAGGCATACCGTCAGGCCAGACACGCCAGGCCAGGCTAGAGCACGCCAGGCCAGAGCACTGGGCCAGGGCAGGCCAGGCCACACCGTCAGGCCCAGCACTGGGCCAGGCCAGGCCGGTCAGGCCAGGCATCAGGCCACTGCACAGCCAGGCCAGGCAGTATACTGGGCCAGGCCAGGCACTCAGGGCCAGGCCAGGGCCACTGCCAGGGGCCAGCCAGGCCACGTCAGGCCAGCGTGGCACACAGGCCAGGCCAGATCACTGGGGCCAGGCCAGGTCACCATTGGGCCAGGCCAGGCAATAGGTCAGGCATCAGGCCAGGGCATCAGGCGGTCAGGGCCAGGCAGCCAGGGGCCAGGCCAGATACTGGGCCAGGCCAGTATACCGTCAGGCCAGGCAGATACCGTCAGGGCCAGGTTGCATACCGTCAGGGCCAGGCCACATACTGCCAGGCCAGATACCGCCAGGCCAGGCATCAAATCAGGCCAGAGCATCAGGCCAGGCCACTGCCACCGTCAGGCCAGGTACACGTCAGGCCAGGCTGTATACTGCAAATAGGCCAGGCCAGATAGGCCAGGCCAGGCACCAGGCCAGGCCAGACACCGTCAGGGCCAGGCCAGGTACACCGTCAGGCCAGGCCAGCATACCGTCAGGCCAGACACGTCAGGCCAGAGCCACCGTCAGGCCAGGCCAGAGCATCACCGGGCCAGGCTAGAGACACCGTCAGGCCAGAGCACAACAGGCCAGGCCAGCTGGGTCAGGCCAGGCCAGGATACCGTCAGGCCAGGCCATAGCACTGGGTCAGGCCAGGGCCAGAGCAGCACTGTCAGGCCAGAAGCCACCGCCAGGCCAGATACCGTCAGCCAGGCATCAAATATGGGGGCCAGGCCAGGGCCAGACACCGTCAGGTTGTATATCGTCAGGCCAGGTCAGGCCAGACACAGTCAGGGGCCAGGCCAGGCCAGGCCACAGACACCGCCAGGTCAGGCCAGAGCACCGCCAGGCCAGAGCACTGGGCCAGGCCAGGGCAGGGGCCAGGCAAACAGGCCAGACACCGGGGCCAGGCCAGGCCCACCGTCAGGCCAGACACCGCCAGGCCAGACACCGTCAGGCCAGAGCACAACAGGCCAGACACGTCAGGGCCAGGCCAGACACCGCCAGGGCCAGGTCACGCCAGGCCAGAGCACGGGGCCAGGCCAGGCAGGGCCAGGTCAGGCCAGGCCAGGCCAGGCCAGGCACCGCCAGGCCAGGCCAGACACCGTCAGGCCAGGCACACCAGGCCAGGCCAGAGCCACGTCAGGCCAGGCCAGGCCAGACACAGGCCAGGGCCAGGGTTATACCGTCAGGGGTTAGGGCCAGGCCAGGGCAGGCCAGGGCCAGGCCAGGCATACCGTCAGGCCAGGCCACGTCAGGCCAGTTATAGCCATTGGGCCAGGCCACATACCGTCAGGGGCCAGGCCAGGGCATAGGCCAGGCCAGAGCACGTCAGGCCAGGCCAGAGCCAGGCCAGGTCAGGCCAGGTTGTATACCGTCAGGCCAGAGCATTGGGTCAGGCCAGAGCATTGGGTCAGGGCCAGAGCACACCGCCAGGTTAGAGCACCGTCAGGCCAGGGCACAGGCCAGGGTTGTCAGGCCAGGCATTACCGTCAGGCCAGGCTGCATACTGCCATCAGTTAGGCCAGAACAGGCCAGAGCACGTCAGGCCAGGCCAGACACGTCAGGCCAGAGCACTGTCAGGCCAGAGCCATTGCCAGGCCAGGTTGGCCAGGCCAGAGCACCGTCAGGCCAGGCATACTGGGTCAGGTTGTATACTGGGTCAGGCCAGGACACCGTCAGAGCCACTGCCAGAGCCATACATCGTCAGAGTTAGACACTACCAGGCCAGGTTACATCATTAGGCATACTCAGGCCAGGCTAGACCGTCAGGCCAGGCCAGGCCAGGCCAGGCCAAATAGGCCAGACACTGGGTCAGGCCAGGACACCGCCAGGTCAGGTTGTATACCGCCAGGCCAGAGCACCGTCAGGGCCAGACACCGCCAGGCCAGGCCATCAAACAGGCCAGAGCACTGGGTCAGGCCACCGTCAGGCCAGACATCAGGCCAGGGCCAGGCACGTCAGGCCAGCCACAAATAGGGTTACGTCAGGGCCAGACACTGGGTCAGGCCAGGACACCGCCAGGCCAGGCCAGGCCAGGCACAACAGGCCAGGCATCAGGCCAGGCCAGAGCACCGCCAGGCCAGACATCGGCCAGGCCAGGCCAGGCCAGGCCATACAATCAGGCCAGGTTGGTCAGGCCACTGTCAGGCCAGGCATCTGGGTCAGGCCAGGGTCAGGCCACACCGTCAGGGCCAGGCCAGCATAGGCCGCCAGGCCAGAGCACCGTCAGGCCAGGCCAGGCCAGGGGCACAGGGCCAGGGGGTTGCAGACACCGCCAGGCCAGACCATCAAATACCGTCAGGGCCAGGCCAGGCCAGGGCAATCAGGGCATGGGGCCAGGCCAGAGCACTGGGCCAGGCCAGACACGGGCCAGGCCAGGCCAGGCCAGGCACATCAGGCCAGGCCAGACACACGTCAGGCCAGGATACCGTCAGGCCAGACACCGGCCAGGCCAGGCCAGGCACGTCAGGCCAGGCACCGCCAGGCCAGGCTGAGCGTCAGGCCAGGCCAGACACCGTCAGGCCAGGCCAGGCCACGTCAGGCCAGGCCAGCACCAGGGCCAGGCCAGGCACCGGGCCAGGCCAGGCCAGGCACACAGGGCCAGGGTCACACCGACAGGCCAGGCCAGGACAAGGCCAGGCCAGGCCAGGCACCGTCAGGCCAGATACCGTCAGGGGCCACAAATCAGGGCCAGGCCAGGCCAGGCAGGCCAGGCCAGACACCGTCAGGCCAGGCACTGGGGTCAGGCCAGGCACGCCAGGCCAGGGGCCAGGCCAGGGCACCGTCAGGCCAGGCCAGCACACAGGCCAGGCCAGACACCGTCAGGCCAGGCACAAATCAGGCCAGACAGGTCAGGCCAGGCCAGACACCGTCAGGCCAGGGCACAGGGTCAGGCCAGGCCACCGTCAGGCCAGGCCAGACACCGCCAGGCCAGCACCGGTCAGGCCAGGCATCAAGGTCAGGCCAGACACCGTCAGGCCAGGCACAGGCCAGGTCAGGCCAGACACCGTCAGGCCAGGGTCAGGCCAGGGCCAGGCCAGGGGCCAGGCCAGACACCGTCAGGCCAGGTTGTCAGGCCAGGCCATACCGTCAGGCCAGAGCACCGTCAGGCCAGGCCAGACATTGGCTCAGGCCAGGCCAGACAGCAACAGGCCAGACACAAATAGGCCAGAGCACAGTCAGGCCAGAGCACCAGGTCAGGGCCAGGCCAACAGGGTTAGAGCATACCAGGGCCAGGCCAGACAGGCCAATCAGGTCAGGCCAGGCCAGGCCAGAGCATCAACAGGCCAGGCCATTATACCGTCAGGCCAGGCCAGACATCCGCCAGGCCAGGCCAGGCTCATAGGCCAGGCCAGAGCCACCGCCAGGGGCCATACAAATAGGCCAGGCCAGGCCAGACACCAGGCCAGGCCAGCATCAGGCAGGCCAGGCCAGACACGTCAGGCCAGACACAGGGGCCAGGCATCAACAGGCCAGCACCAGGCCAGGCCAGGCCAGACATCAGGCCAAAGCACAGGCCAGGCCAGGCCAGACACAGGGTCAGGCCAGACATCAGGCCAGGCCCAGCATCAGGCCAGGCCAGGATCATACGCCAGGCCAGCACCGTCAGGCCAGGCCAGACACTGCCAGGCCAGACACAGGGCCAGGCCATAGCACCGTCAGGCCAGCAGGGCCAGGCCAGACACCGTCAGGCCAGGCCAGGCACCGTCAGGGCCAGACCCGTCAGGCCAGGGGCCAGGCCAGGCCAGGCCAGACACCGCCAGGCCAGGCCAGTATACCAGGTCAGGCCAGACACCGTCAGGCCAGACACCGTCAGGCCAGGGCAGGGCCAGGCCAGAGCACCGCCAGGCCAGGTCAGGCCAGGGCCAGGCCAGCCAGGGCCAGGCCAGACAGGTCAGGCCAGACACGTCAGGCCAGGCCATACCGTCAGGCCAGGCCAGGAGCACCGTCAGGCCAGACACCGCCAGGCCAGAGCACCGTCAGGCCAGGCCAGACACCGTCAGGCCAGCACACCGTCAGGCCAGGCCAGACACCAGGCCAGGCCAGGCCACCAGGTCAGGCAGAGGCCACCAGGCCAGGCCAGAGCACCGTCAGGCCAGGCCAGCATTGGGTCAGGCCAGGCCAGGCCGTCAGGCCAGGCCAGGCCAGGGCCACTGGGCCAGGCCAGGACACAAATCAGGCCAGGCATTGGGTCAGGCCAGAGCACACAGGCCAGGCCAGGCACATCAGGCCAGGCCAGAGCAGGTCAGGCCAGGCCAGACACCGCCAGGCCAGAGACACAGTCAGGCCAGACACAGGCCACAGGCCAGGCCAGAGCACCCGGCCAGGGCTTGACACCGTCAGGCCAGGCCAGCCACACCGTCAGGCCAGGCACGTCAGGCCCAGACATGGGCCAGGCCAGAGCACCGTCAGGGCCAGCACGTCAGGCCAGGCCACATCATCAGGCCAGGTCACGTCAGGCCACACCAGGCCAGGCCAGGCCAGCCACCGCCAGGCCAGAGCAGGTCAGGCCAGGCACCGTCAGGCCAGGCCAGACACCGTCAGGGCCAGACAGGCCAGAGTCAGGCCCAGGCCAGACAGATGGGTCAGGCCAGGAGCACCGTCAGGCCAGGCCAGACACCGTCAGGCCAGGCCAGACACCGTCAGGCCAGGCACTCAGGTCAGGCCAGAGCAGGTCAGGCCAGGCCAGAGCACGTCAGGCCAGGCCAGCATCACCGCCAGGCCAGAGCACGTCAGGCCAGGCCAGACAGCACGTCAGGCCAGGCCACATACCGCCAGGCCAGCACATCAGCCAGGCCAGGCACCGTCAGGCCAGGCCAGATCAGGGTCAGGCCAGGGCCACCAGGGCCAGGCCAGGCAGGTCAGGCCAGAGCCAATCAGGCCAGGCCAGGCCACACCGTCAGGCCAGGGCGTCAGGCCAGACACGTCAGGCCAGACATCAGGCCAGTCAGGCCAGATACCAGGCCAGGCCAGACACGTCAGGCCAGATACGGTCAGGCCAGGCAGGGTCAGGCCAGAGCCACAATCAGGCCAGGCCAGGCACATACCGCCAGGCCAGGCCAGGCCATACCGCCAGGCCAGGCACCGTCAGGCCAGATCAGGCCAGGCCAGACACCGTCAGGCCATACACCAGGCCAGGGTGGTCACAGTCAGGCCAGGCCAGGCATACCGTCAGGCCAGCCACGTCAGGCCAGGGCCAGGCCAGCACCGTCAGGCCAGGCCATACTGGGCCAGGCCAGGCACACGCCAGGCCAGGCCAGGCCAGTCAGATACCGTCAGGCCAGGCCAGGCCAGGTCACCGTCAGGCCAGGCCAGCACGTCAGGCCAGGTCAGGCCACACCGTCAGGCCAGGACACCGTCAGGCCAGGCCAGATACCGCCAGGCCAGCCACCAGGCCAGGCCAGGCCATTACCGCCAGGCCAGGCCAGGGCCAGGCCAGGCCATCACCGTCAGGCCAGAGCACCGAGCCAGGCCAGGTCAGGGGCCAGGCACAATAGGCCAGGCCACCGCCAGGCCAGGCCTGACACCGTCAGGCCAGGCCATACCGTCAGGCCAGGCCAGGGCAGGCATACCGCCAGGCCAGGTTGGCTATCAGACCGCCAGGCCAGGCCAGGCCAGACACCGCCAGGCCAGGCCTCAGGCTACCAGGCCAGGCCAGATATCAGGCCAGGCCAGACCGTCAGGCCAGGCCAGACACCGCCAGGCCAGACATCGTCAGGCCAGACACTGGCCAGGCCAGGCCAGATACAGTCAGGCCAGGCCATCACCAGGCCAGGCCAGGCCAGGCCAGAGCAGGCCAGGCCAGGCCAGACCGGGGCCAGGCCAGAGCACCGTCAGGCCAGGCCAGGCCAGGGCCAGGCCAGACACCAGGCCAGGCCGGCTTCTCAGGCCAGGCCAGGCCAGGTCAGGCTTGCACCGTCAGGCCAGCCAGGTCAGGCCAGAGCGACACCGTCAGGCCAGGCCTAGCATACAGGCAGGCCAGGCCAGGGACACCGTCAGGCCAGACACCACACAGGGGCCACCATAGGGGCCAGGCCAGCGACACCACCGTCAGGCCAGGCCAGGCCAAGGCCAGGTCAGGCCAGGCCAGACACCGTCAGGCCAGGCCATCACCGTCAGGCCAGGCCACATCAACAGGGCCAGGCCAGACAGGCCAAATCAGGCCAGGCCAGACACCGTCAGGCCAGCAATCAGGCCAGAGCATCCAGGCCAGGCCACACACCAGGCCAGGCCAGACACCGTCAGGCCAGACACCGTCAGGCCAGAGCACCGCCAGGCCATACCGCCAGGCCAGGGCACCGCCAGGCCAGGCCAGCCACCGTCAGGCCAGAGCCGTCAGGCCAGGACACAGGCCAGGCCAGACTACCGTCAGGCCAGGCCACCGTCAGGCCAGGACACCGTCAGGCCAGGCCAGCACCGTCAGGCCAGACACGTCAGGCCAGGCCAGGCCAGGGGCCAGGCCAGGCCAGAGCACGGCCAGGCCAGGCCAGGCCAGGCCAGGCCATACAGGCCAGGCCAGAGCACGTCAGGGGCCAGGCACCGTCAGGCCAGCATCAGGCCAGGGCCAGGCCAGGCACCGCCAGGCCAGGCCAGACACCGCCAGGCCAGAGCACCGTCAGGCCAGGCCACCGTCAGGCCAGGCACGGGGCCAGGCCAGGCCAGACACGTCAGGCCAGGCCAGATACAGGCCAGGCCAGGGGCAGGGCCAGGCCAGGCATCAAGGCCAGGCCAGAGCACACAGGGGCCAGGCCAGCGTCAGGGCCAGGCCAGACATCACGTCAGGCCAGGCCAGGCCAGCATACCGTCAGGCCAGGTTACCGTCAGGCCAGGGGCCAGGCCAGGGCCAGGCCAGCACCGCCAGGCCAGGCCAGACACCGTCAGGCCAGGCCACAGGCCAGGCCAGACACCGTCAGGCCAGGCCACATACCGGGCCAGGCCAGACACCGTCAGGCCAGACACGGGGTCAGGGCCAGACACGTCAGGCCAGAGCACGTCAGGCCAGAGCAGGCCAGGCCAGGCCAGTCAGGCCAGGCCAGAGCATACCGTCAGGCCAGAGCACCCAGGCCAGGCCAGAGCACCGTCAGGCCAGGCCACCGTCAGGCCAGGCCAGGCCAGGCCAGAGCACCGGGCCAGGCCAGGCCAGACACCGTCAGGCCAGAGCACCGCCAGGCCAGGCCAGGGCCAGACACCAGGCCAGGCCAGCCACGGGGCCAGGCCAGACACCGTCAGGCCAGACACCGTCAGGCCAGGAGCACCGTCAGGTCAGGCCAGGCCAGAGCACCGCCAGGCCATAGCCAGGCCAGGCCAGAGCCAGGCCAGACACCGTCAGGCCAGGCCAGGCCACCGCCAGGCCAGGCCAGACATCAGTCAGGCCAGGCACGTCAGGCCAGGCATCAGGCCAGGCCAGGCAGGTCAGGCCAGGCCAGGCCAGGCCAGACACCAGGCCAGGCCAGCCATCACGTCAGGCCAGGGCCAGCCAGGCCAGACACCGCCAGGCCAGGCCAGGCCACACAGGGATCAGGCCAGGGCAGGTCAGGCCAGTCATCAGGCCAGGCCAGGCCACACCGTCAGGCCAGGCAACATCAGGGCCGTCAGGCCAGGCACGTCAGGCCAGGCCAGACACCGTCAGGCCAGGTCAGGCCAGAGCACCGTCAGGCCAGGCAGGGACATCAGGTCAGGCCAGAGCACCAGGGCCAGGCCAGACACCAGGCCAGGCCATCATTAGGCCAGGCCAGACACCGTCAGGCCAGACACCGTCAGGCCAGACAGGTCAGGCCAGGCACCGCCAGGCCGCGTCAGGCCAGGCCAGACACCAGGTCAGGCCAGACACTACCAGGCCAGGGCCAGGAGCATACCGCCAGGCCAGGCCAGATCACCGGGCCAGGCCAGACACCGCCAGGTCAGGCCAGGAGCATACGGCCAGGGCCAGCATACCGCCAGGCCAGAGCACCGCCAGGCCAGTCAGGCCAGGCCAGACACCGCCAGGTCAGGCCAGTCACCGCCAGGCCAGGCATCAGGCCAGGCAGCGGGCCAGGCCAGGCCAGACACCGTCAGGCCAGGCCACCAGCCAGGCCATACACGGTCAGGCCAGGCCAGGCATACCGCCAGGCCAGCCACCGTCAGGCTCAGGCCAGGCCAGGCCAGAGCATCAGGCCAGGCCAGGCCAGGCCAGGCATACCGCCAGGCCAGGGCCAGGCCACAGGCAGGCCAGGCCAGGGCCATACCGTCAGGCCAGTCACGCCAGGCCAGGCCAGGCCAGGCCAGGCCGTCAGGGCCAGGCCAGCGGTCACCGCCAGGCCAGCACAAATCAGGCCAGGGCCAGAGCACGTGGGTCAGGCCAGGCCAGGCCAAATCAGGCCAGGCCAGACACCGTCAGGCCAGGGACATCGTCAGGCCAGGCACATCAGGCCAGGCCATATCAGTCAGGCCAGGCCAGAGCACCGTCAGGCCAGGCCAGCACCGCCAGGCCAGGAGCATACCGTCAGGCCAGGCACAGGCCAGGCCAGGGCCAGGCCAGCCACCGCCATACCAGGCCAGGCCAGAGCACAGGCCAGGGCCAGACACGTCAGGCCAGACACCATCAGGGGCCAGGCCAGGCCAGATACCGCCAGGCCAGAGTCACCGCCAGGCCAGACACGTCAGGCCAGGGCCAGTCAGGCCAGGCCACGTCAGGTCAGGCCATACGCCAGGTCACCGTCAGGCCAGAGCACAGGGCCAGGCCAGGGCCAGGCCAGACACCGGGGCCAGGCCAGACAGGCCAGGGCCACAGTCAGGCAGCATCAGGCCAGGGCACAGGCCAGGCCACATACCGTCAGGCCAGACACCGTCAGGCCACATAGCCGTCAGGCCAGGCGTCAGGTCAGGCCAGTCAGGCCAGGGTTGAGGCCATCAGGCCAGGCCAGCCAGATAGGCCAGCCAGGCCAGGCAGGGCCGTCAGGCCAGAGCCAGGTTGTCAGGCCAGGCCAGACAGGCCAGGCCAGGGCCAGGCCAGAGCATCAGTCAGGCCAGAGCACGTCAGGCCAGGCCAGGTCACTGCCAGGCCAGGCCAGACACAGCCAGGCAGGCCAGGTCAGTTATTATCAGACAGGGCCAGGCCACACTCGTCAGGCCAGAGCCAGGCCAGGCCAGCAGACCAGTCAGGCCAGTCAGCCAGGGTTGCATAGGGCCAGGGGTTAGGGTGACACAGGCCAGAGCCAGATCACGTCAGGCCAGACAGTCAGGCCACACAGATACCGCATCAGGCCAGGCAGGATGATACCGCCAGGCCAGGCATAGCCAGGCCAGGCCAAACCGCCAGGCCACCGTCAGGCCAGACACAGGCCAGGGCCAGAGGCCAGGCCAGCATACCGCCAGGCCAGCCAGCATACCGACAGGTCAGGGCCAGGGCCAGGCCACAGGTCAGGCCAGGCCAGGGCCAGGCCAGACAGGCCAGGCCAGGTGTCAGGCCAGGTCAGGCCAGAGGCCAGGCCAGGCCAGGCCACACACGCCAGGCCAGGCTTCACGTCAGGCCAGCATCAAATAGGCTGGGACAGGGGCCAGGCCAGGCACAGGTCAGGCCAGGCCACATGGTCAGGCCAGGCCAGACATCAGCCAGGCCAGTATTAGGGCCAGGCCAGGCCAGGGCATCAGGGCCCAGATATGACCAGGCACAGGCCAGGCACAGGCCAGGCCAGACCACCGCCAGGCCAGACACCGTCAGGCCAGGCCAGACCACAGGCCAGGCCAAACCGCCAGGCCATCAATACAGTCGCCAGGCCAGCATACCGTGGCCAGGCCAGGCCACACATAGTCAGGCCAGACACAACAGGCCAGACACCGCCAGGCCAGGCCAGGCCAGATATGCCAGGCCAGACATACCGTCAGGCCAGACAGGCCAGACAGACATCAGTCAGGCCAGGGCACCGCCAGGGGCCAGGCAGGCCAGGCCAGACAGGCCAGGCCAGGGCATAGGTCAGGGCCAAATACCGTCAGGCCAGGCCAGGCCAGGCATCAACGCCAGGCCACATACCAGTCAGGCCAGGCCAGGCCGATCAGGGCCAGGCCAGATACGTCAAATAGGCCACCGTCAGGCCAGACAGGCCAGGCCAGACACGCCAGGCCAGGTTAGATACCGTCAGGCCAGGCCACACGTCAGGCCAGGCACAACACCAGGCCAGATAGGCCAGGCCAGACAGACCGTCAGGGCCAGGCCAGCTGAAAGGTCAAATAGGCCAGGCCAGACAGGGCCAGGCCAGGTCCGCCAGGCCAGCCACTCAGGCCAGGCCAGGCCAGACCGCCAGGCCAGACATCCGCCAGGGGCCAGGCCAGCATAGGCCAGGCCACCGGGCCAGTCAGGCCAGGCCACGTCAGGGCCAGCTCAGGCCAGGGGCACCGTCATAGGCCAGGGCCAGGGCCAGGCCACCGTCAGGCCAGGCCACCGGTCAGGCCAGGCCAGAGCACGTCAGGCCAGACACCGCCAGGCCAGTCAGCACCGCACAGGCCAGGGCACAGAGCCAGGCCAGATACAGTCAGGCCAGACATCAGCCAGGCCAGACACCCAGGCCAGCACAGCCAGGCCAGGGGCACAGGCCAGGCCAGACCAGGCTGCAGGGCCAGGTATTACCAGGCCAGGCCAGACATGGGCCAGGCCATACGCCTGAGGCCAGGTTGTATACCGTCAGGCCAGACCAGTCAGGCCAGTCACCGCCAGGCCAGCATACCGCCAGGCCATACACCGCCAGGGGCCAGGCCAGGGATACCGTCAGGCCAGACAGGCCAGGCCAGGCCACAGGCCAGGCCAGGCCATAGGCCAGGCCAGACTACCGCCAGGCCAGGCACCGTCAGGCCAGGCACGTCAGGCCAGGCAGGCCAGGGCCAGGCCACAGAGCCACCGTCAGGCCAGGCCAGGCACGTCAGGCCAGGCATACCAGAGCCAGGGCCAGGCCAGAGCATGGGGCCAGGCCAGGCCAGGCCAGACCGTCAGGCCAGGCCAGACACAGGCCGTCAGGCCAGAGGCAGACGCCAGGCCCACAGGCCAGATAGGCAGGCCAGGCCAGATATCAGGCCAGAGCGGCCAGGCCAGATAGGGTCAGGCCAGGCTAGGCATCAAATAGGCCAGGCCAGCACCGGGCCAGGCCAGGCATGCAAATACCAGGCCAGGCCAGGCCAGCACTGGGCCAGGGGCCACTGGGCCAGGCAGACATCAAATAGGCCAGGCCAGGTCAAATAGGCCAGGGCCTGTATACTGTCAGGCCAGGCTGCACTCAGGCCAGGGGCCACAGGCCAGGCCAGGCCTAGACACAGGCCAGGCCAGACACAGAGCCAGGGCCAGACATACCGTCAGGCCAGGGCCAGGCATTGGGTCAGGGCCAGGCCAGGCGTCAGGCCAGAGCCACGGGTCAGGCCAGGCCAGGCCAGGCATACTCAGGCCAGGCCAGACATCAGTCAGGGCCAGGCCAGAGCCAATAGGCCAGGCATCAGGCCAGGCCAGGCCAGAGCTCAGGCCAGAGCCATCAGGCCAGGCCAGAGCACTGGGTCAGGCAGGGCCAAATACTGCCAGGCCAGGCACAACAGGCCAGGCCATGGCACAGGCCAGGCCAGACAGGGCCAGGCCAGGTCAGGCCAGATAGGCCAGGCCTGGGCCAGGGCCAGAGCACCGTCAGGCCAGGCCAGGCATAGGCCAGGCAGGACAGGCACAGAGCCAGGCCAGAGCACCGTCAGGCCATACAGCACTGGGCCAGGCCAGGGGGCCAGGCCAGACATCAGGCCAGGGCCACAGGCCCGCCAGGGGCCAGTCAGGGCCAGAGGCATCAATACCGCCAGGCCAGGCCAGACAGGGCACAGGCCAGGCCAGAGCACCAGGTCAGGCCAGGCCAGGCCAGGCCGTCAGGCCAGGCCACCGGTCAGGCCAGGCCACAGGCCAGGCCAGAGCCACCAGGCCAGGCCAGACACCGTCAGGCCAGACAGGCCAGGCCAGGCCAGGCCAGGCCAGGGCCAGAGCACGTCAGGCCAATAGGCCAGGGGCCAGACATAGGCCAGGCCAGGCCAGACATGGGGCCAGGCCAGAGCATACCGTCAGGCCAGATATGGCCGCCAGGCCAGGCCAGGCCAGGCCAGGGGCCAGGCCAGGGCCAGGCCAGGCCATACGCCAGGCCAGGCCAGAGCATGCCAGGCCAGGCCATGGGCCAGGCCAGGGGCCAGGCCAGAGCACCGAGGCCAGGCCAGATACCGCCAGGCCCACCGATAGGCCAGGCCAGGCCAGGCTGTATACCGTCAGGCCAGCACGGGCCAGGCCAGGTCACAAATCAGGCCAGGGCCAGGCCAGGCAGAGCCACCGTCAGGCCAGGCCAGCATACAGGGTCAGGACATCAGGCCAGGCCAGACTAGGCCAGGCCCAGGCCAGGGGCCAGGCACCGCCAGGGCCAGCATACCGTCAGGCCCAGCACGTCAGGCCAGACAGAGCCAGGCCAGGCCAGGTCACACGTCAGCCACACAGGTCAGGCCAGGCCATTAGGCCAGGCCAGGCCAGGCTAGGTCAGGCCAGGGTCAGGCCAGGCCAGACAGGCCAGGGCCAGGCCAGGCCACACCGTCAGGCCCAGGCCAGGGCCAGACAGGCCAGGTCAGGCCAGGCCAGGGGTCAGGCCAGGCCAGAGCATCAGTCAGGCCAGCTGGTCAGGCCAGGCCACTGCCAGGCGTCAGGCAGCATACGTCAGGCCAGGCCAGGCAGCCACTCACTAGGGCCAGGCCAAATAGGCCAGGCCAGGCCAGATCACCGTCAGGCCAGGCCAGGCCAGATACCGTCAGGCCAGATTACCGTCAGGCCAGCAGCACCGCCAGGCCAGGCCGGCACAGGGCCAGGCCAGGCACAGTCAGGCCAGGTATTACGTCAGGCCAGCACCGCCAGGCCAGGCCAGACATCACCTGGGGCCAGGCCAGGCACCGCCAGGCCAGGCATACCGCCAGGCCAGGCCAGATACCGTCAGGCCAGGCCAGGCACGCCAGGCCAGGCCAGGCATACCGTCAGGCCAGGCCAGGCCAGGCCAGGCACAGGGTCAGGCCAGGCCACTGGGTCAGGCAGGCACTTGGGCCAGGCCACCAGGCCAGGCCAGGCCAGGGCCAGGCCAGGCCAGGCCAGAGCACCGTCAGGCCAGACACCAGGAAATACCAGGCCAGGCCAGAGCGGTCAGGCCAGGCCAGGACACCGTCAGGCCAGGCCAGGCCAGAGCACAGGCCAGGCCAGAGCACAACCAGGGTCAGGCCAGAGCACCAGGCCAGGCCAGGCCAGGCCATACCGTCAGGCCAGAGCCAGGCCAGGCCAGGCCAGAGCACGTCAGGCCAGGTTACACTGCCAGGCCAGGCCAGGCCAGAGCATCAGGTCAGGCCAGGTCAGCCAGGCCAGATATAGTCAGGCCAGAGCACCGCCAGGTTGATACCGCCAGGCCAGTATACCGTCAGGCCAGCCATGCGGTCAGGCCAGGCCAGCACAGGCCAGGCCGTATCAGGCCAGGGCCAGACACCAGGCCAGGCCATACACCGTCAGGCCAGGCACGCCAGGGCCAGGCCATTACCAGTCAGGCCAGGCCAGATACCGTCAGGCCAGGCGGGCCAGGCCATACGTCAGGCCAGGCCACAGCCAGGCCAGATACCGTCAGGCCAGGGCCATCACGTCAGGCCAGGCACAGGCCAGGCCAGAGTCACCGCCAGGCCAGGCCAGGCCAGGCCAGGCCAGGCACCGTCAGGGGCACAGCATACCAGGCCAGGTGGCATAGGGCCAGGCCAGGCACGGGCCAGGCCAGAGCACCGGGGCCAGGCCAGTATACCAGGCCAGGCACACCGCCAGGCCAGGCCATACCGCCAGGCCAGAGCACGTCAGGCCACCGTGGTCAGGCCAGGCCAGGGCCAGGCATACCGTCAGGCCAGATACGTGGGCCAGGCCAGAGCCATACGGGTCAGGCCAGGGCCAGGCCAGAGCACGGGCCAGGCCAGACACGGCCAGGGCCAGGCCATAGCACGCCAGGCCAGACACCGCCAGGCCAGCCAGAGCACCGTCAGGCCAGGCCAGTTAGCGCCAGGCCAGACAGCAAATAGGCCAGGAGCATACGGGCCAGGCCAGGCCATTAACGTCAGGGCCAGGCCAGGCCAGGCCAGGCCAGGCCAGGCCAGGACACCGTCAGGCCAGAGCACAGATCAGGCCAGGCATACCGCCAGGCCAGGGCCAGAAAGGCCAGGCCAGACACTGCCAGGCCAGGCACGGGCCAGCCAGGCCAGTAGTCAGGCCAGGCCAGATCACCGTCAGGCCAGGCACGCCAGGCCAGAGCCACCGTCAGGCCAGGCCAGACACCGCCAGGCCAGGCACGTCAGGCCAGAGCATACAGGCCAGGCCAGAGCAGGCCAGAGTGCGGTCGCCAGGGCCAGGCCAGAGCACAGCCATTAGGCCAGAGCACGGGCCAGGCCAGAGCACGTCAGGCCAGGCACAGCCAGGTCAGGAGCTACCGCCAGGCCAGAGCCACCGTCAGGCCAGCTAGGCCAGGCCAGAGCATCCGTCAGGTGGCCAGGCCAGGCCATGGGCCAGGCCAGGGCCACTGGGCCAGAGCAGGCACGTCAGGCCAGGCCAGACACCGGGCCAGGCCAGAGCCAGGCCAGGCTGTGCCACGGGGCCAGGCCAGGCACCGGGCTTCAGGCCAGGGTCAGGGCCAGGCCAGACAGGCCAGAGCGCCATCCGGCCAGGCCAGAGCACGCCAGGCCAGATACGGGCCAGGCAGAGCAGGCCAGGCCAGAGCACGTCAGGCCAGCAAGGCCAGGCCAGGCATCAGGCCAGCTATCAATACGTCAGGCCAGACACCGTCAGGCCAGAGCATCAGGCCAGGCCAGTTACCGTCAGGCCAGGCCATTACCGTCAGGCCAGGCCGTGGCTGGGCCAGGTCAGGCCAGGCCAGGCACCAGGTCAGGGCCATACCGCCAGGCCAGACACTGGGCCAGGCCAGGGCCACAGCCAGGCCAGGCCATACCGCCAGGGCCAGGCATACCGTCAGGCCAGGCACCGCCAGGCCAGGTCAGGCCAGGGCCAGGCAGGCATACCGCCAGGCCAGGCACCGCCAGGCCAGTCAGGCCAGGCCAGGCCAGGCACCGTCAGGCCGCCAGGCCAGGGGCTGGTCACCGTCAGGCCAGGCCAGACACCGCCAGGCCAGGCGTCAGGCCAGGCCAGCATCGGTCAGGCCAGGCCACCTGGGCCAGGCCAGGCACGTCAGGCCAGGCACGTCAGGGCCAGGCCGTGGTCAGGCCAGGCACCGTCAGGCCAGACAGCCAGGCCAGACACGGCCAGGCCAGGCATACCGTCAGGCCAGGCCTGGCATATGGCTCAGGCCTTACCAGGCCAGGCCAGGCCACTACCGTCAGGCCAGGCCAGGCCAGGCACAGTAGGGCCAGGCCAGAGCAGGCCAGGCCAGGCCATACCGCCAGGCCAGGCCAGGCCGTGCCAGGCCAGGCCAGATACCGGGCCAGGCCAGGCCACAACAGGCCAGGCCAGAAATACCGCCAGGGCCAGGCCGTCAGGCCAGTATTACCGCCAGGCCAGGCCATTACCGTCAGGCCAGGCCGCCAGGCCGCATAGGCCAGGCCTGTACCGCCAGGCCAGATACCGCCAGGGCTGGATACCGCCAGGCCAGCCAGTATTACCGCCAGGCCAGATACCGTCAGGCCAGATACCGTCAGGCCAGGCCAGTTACATCAGGTGTCAGGCCAGGCCACTCGCCAGGGTTGCATACCGGGCCAGGCCAGGTTGTATTACCGTCAGGCCAGCATACCGCCAGGCCAGGCCAGCAGGCCAGGCCAGGCACACCGCCAGGCCAGACATCAGCCAGGCCAGCATACCGCCAGGCCAGGCCGTCAGGCCAGGCCAGGCCAGGCCAGGCACATACACCGCCAGGCCAGGCACGTCAGGCCAGACACCGCCAGGCCAGCCAGGCTACCGTCAGGCCAGGCCAGACACCGTCAGGCCAGGCCGGACACCGTCAGGCCAGACACTGGGCCAGGGCCACACAGTCAGGCCAGAGCACGTCAGGCCAGGCCATAGGCCAGGCCAGACCGTCAGGGCCAGGCCAGACACCGTCAGGCCAGACATCGGGGCCAGGCCAGGCATACCGTCAGGCCAGATCAGGGGCCCAGGCACCGTCAGGCCAGGCCATTACCGTCAGGCCAGAGGCCAGGCCAGGCCAGGCCAGGCCAGGCCAGGCCAGGCCATCACCGTCAGGCCAGGCACGTCAGGCCAGGCCAGTTACCGCCAGGCCAGGCCACCGTCAGGCCAGGCTGCATACCGCCAGGCATACCAGGCCAGGCCAGGCCAGGCTAACCGCCAGGCTTATATTGTGTCAGGCCAGGCCAGGCCATACCTGGGCCAGGGCCAGACACCGTCAGGCCATACCGTCAGGCCAGAGCATCCGTCAGGCCAGGGGCCAGGCCAGAGCACCGTCAGGCCAGAGTCAGGCCAGACCGTCAGGCCAGGCATACCGTCAGGCCAGGACACGTCAGGCCAGGCATACAGGGCCAGGCCAGGCCAGACACCAGGCCAGGCCAGGCCACAGCCAGGCCAGAGCACCGTCAGGGCCAGGCACAGACATACCGTCAGGCCAGGGCACCGTCAGGCCATATACCGCCAGGCCAGGTTACATACCGTCAGGCCAGACACGTCAGGGCCAGGCCAGGACACGCCAGGCCAGTATTACCGTCAGGCCAGGCCGCCACCGTCAGGCCAGGCATGAAGGCCAGGTCAACAGCCAGGCCAGGCCAGGGCCAGCATACCAGGGCCAGGAGTGGTACCGTCAGGAGCATCAGGCCGTCAGGCCAGTCAGTCAGGCCAGTCAGGCCAGGCCAGACACTGGGCCAGGCCAGGTATTACCGTGCCAGGCCAGAGCACGTCAGGCCAGCTAGCACGGCCAGGTCAGGGCACGTCAGGCCAGGCATCAGGAGCCCAGGCGGAGTTTGATATTACCGTCAGGCCAGCAGCACGGGGCCAGGCCAACGTCAGGGCCAGGCCAGAGCCGGCTGGCAGGCCAGGCCAGTCAGGCATCGGGCCAGGCCAAACGCCAGGCCAGGCCAGGCTGGTTACAGGGCCAGGCCAGCACTGCGGCCAGGCCAGGCCACTGTCAGGCCAGAGCATCATACCGTCAGGCCAGCTACCGGCCAGGCCAGAGCACCGCCAGGGCCAGGCCAGATAGGCCAGGCCAGGCCAGGCCACTGCCAGGCCAGGCATCAGTCAGGCCGTCAGTAGGCCAGGCCAGCACCGTCAGGGGCCAGTTGCATACCGTCAGGCCAGGGGCCGTCAGGGGCCAGGCCGTGCCAGGCCAGATACTGCCAGGCCAGGCACAGTCAGGGTATTACCGTCAGGCCAGGACATACCGTCAGGCCAGACATACCGTCAGGCCAGGAGCACCGTCAGGCCAGCTGCATACCGTCAGGCCAGGCCAGTATTACCGCCAGGCCAGGGCCAGGCCACACTGGGCCAGGCCAGGCCAGACACCGTCAGGCCACACCGTCAGGGGGGCCAGGCCAGGCCACACCGCCAGGCCAGGCCAGTCAGGGGCCAGGCCAGGCCACCGCCAGGCCAGAGCACAATAGGCCAGGCCAGCATCGTCAGGCCAGGCCAGCATACCGCCAGGCCAGGCACCGCCATAGATACCGTCAGGCCAGGCCATGTTAATACCAGTCAGGGCCAGGCCAGACACCGGGCCAGGCCAGACACGGCCAGGGCCAGGCCAGAGCATACCGCCAGGCCAGATACCGTCAGGCCAGGGCCATACCGTCAGGCCAGGGCATACCAGGCCAGGCCAGACACCGTCAGGCCAGGCCACTACCGCCAGGCTATTACCGCCAGGCCAGGCCAGGCCAGCATAGGCCAGGCTGACACAGTCAGGGGCCACCGTCAGGCCAGGCCATACAGGCCAGGCCTGTATTACCGTCAGGCCAGGCCAGATACGTCAGGGGCCAGGCCAGGACACCGGGCCAGGCCAGGCCTATTACCAGGCCAGGCACCGCCAGGCCAGGCGTATACCGCCAGGCCAGATACCGTCAGAGCCAGACATCAGCCAGGCCAGGCCAGGCCACACGTCAGGCCAGGCTGGCCAGGCCAGAGTTGCATAGGCCAGGCCAGGCAGGGGCCAGGCCATACACCGTCAGGCCAGGCCAGCATACCGCCAGGCCAGCATCCAGGCCAGAGCACGTCAGGCCCAGGGGCCAGGCTCAGGCCAGGGGCCAGGCCAGGCCAGACACTGCCAGGCCAGACACAGGGCCAGGGGCCAGACACTCAGGCAGGCTTATTACCAACAGGCCAGGCCACCAAATAGGCCAGGAGACACTGGGCCAGGCCAGGCCAGGCCAGCACTGGGCCAGGCCAGGCACAAATAGGCCAGGACACCGCCAGGCCAGGCTGCATACCGTCAGGCCATCAGGCCAGGCCAGATCACGGGGGCCAGAGCACAGGCCAGGCCAGTCAGGCCATCATACTCGTCAGGTTGCATATCAAGAAAATACCGCACTGGGCCAGGGGCCAGACACGTCAGCCAGAGCCATACCCAGGACAGCTAGGCCAGGCCTGCATACCGTCAGGCCAGCACAAATAGGCCCGCCAGGCCAGGGCACCGTCAGGCCAGATACGCCAGGCCAGGGCCAGGCCGGCCACCAGCCAGGCCAGACACGTCAGGCCAGAGCACCGCCAGGCCAGGCATACCAGACAGGCCAGGCCGGCCAGGCCAGGCCAGCATACGGTCAGGCCAGGCCAGATACCGTCAGGCCAGGCCAGGGCATAGGTCAGGCCAGAGTATACCGCCAGGCCAGGCCTTATTACCGCCAGGCCAGGCCAGCTACCGTCAGGCCAGGCCAGATACGGGCCAGGCCAGAGCACGCCGTCAGGCCAGGCACCGGGCCAGGCCAGTCAGGCCAGGGGCCAGGCCAGGCACGGGTCAGGGGCCAGCTACCGCCAGGCCAGGCACACCGTAGGCCAGGCCAGGCATTAGGGCCAGGCCACCGTCAGGCCAGGCCAGATACCGTCAGGCCAGGCCAGAGCAGGCCATTGCGGCCAGGCACGGGCCAGGCCAGAGCACCGTCAGGGGCATAGGCCAGGCCAGCCAGCATACCGCCAGGCCACTGGGGCCAGGGGCCAGAGCACCGTCAGGCCAGGCCAGAGCACCGTCAGGCCAGGCCAGAGCACTGGGCCAGGGGCCAGGAGCACCGTCAGGCCAGAGCACGTCAGGCCAGAGCTACCGCCAGGCCACCGCCAGGCCGCATTACCGCCAGGCCAGGTCATATTACCGTCAGGCCAGGCATCAGTCAGGCCATACCGGCCAGGGGGCCAGAGTGGCCGCATACAGGCCAGGGGCGGGTCAGGGCCAGGGCCAGAGTACCGTCAGGCCAGGCCAGGCCGCTGTCAGGCCAGGCACGTCAGGCCGGCCAGGCATATCAGTCAGGCGTTATTACCGCCAGGCCGATTAATAGAGCACAAATATAAAAATACCGTCAGGCCACACCGTCAGGCCATAGTGCACACCGCCAGGCCAGAAAGCACAAATAGGCCAGGCCAGCATACCGTCAGGCCAGGCAGATACCGTGCCAGGCAAACATCAAGCCAGGCCAGAGCCGCCAGGCCAGGCCCATACCGTCAGGCCAGACACCGTGCCAGGCCAGCATACCGCAGGCCAGAAAATACCGCCAGGCCAGCATAGCCAGGCCATCAGACCCAGGCCAGTTATTACCGCCAGGGGCCGCATACCGTCAGGGGCCAGGCTGCATACCGCCAGGCCAGACACCGCCAGGCCAGGGGGTTATTACCGTCAGGCCAGTTATTACCGGCCATACCGCCAGGCCAGGGTATTACCGATTACCGTCAGGCCAGGCCATACCGTCGGGCCAGGGCCACCACCGCCAGGCCAGAACCGGGCTCAGGCCACCGTCAGGCCAGGCCAGGAGCATACCGCCAGGCCAGAGCACCGATCAGGCCAGGGCCAGGCCAGCATACCGGGGCCAGGGCTGTTCACCGTCAGGCCAGGCCACTGGCCAGGCCAGGCCATCAAATAGGCCAGGCCGGCATACTGGGGCCAGGCCAGGCTATACCGCCAGGCCAGGTGCATACGTCAGGCCAGGCCATAGCCAGGGCAGTGCCACCGCCAGGCCAGGCTTACCGTGGTCAGGCCAGGCCAGGCCAGGCCAGGCCAGCATACCAGCCATGGCTAGGCTGGTACTGCCAGGGTTGTATTACCGTCAGGGCCAGACATGGCCAGGCCAGGGGCCAGCAGTGTGCATACCGCCAGGCCACAATACCGTCAGGGGCCTAGCATACTGGCCAGGCCAGGCATACCGCCAGGCCAGGATAGCTGGCCAGGCCAGGCATTACCGTCAGGCCAGGCCACCGTCAGAGCCAGACTAGGCGGTCACCAGGCCAGGCCGTATACCGCCAGGGCCAGGGCACCAGGTCAGGCCACATACGTGCCAGGCCAGGCATCACCGTCAGGCCAGAGCACACAGGCCAGAGCATACCGTCAGGGGCCAGGCCAGCCACTGGGCCAGGGCACGTCAGGCCAGGCCAGGGCCAGGCCATCAGTCAGGCCACTGCAGGCTAGCATACCGCCAGGCTTGCATACCGTCAGGCCAGGTTGCATACCGCCAGGCCAGAGCACGTAGGCCATACAGTCAGGCCAGACTGCATATTAGTCAGGTTGCATACCGTCAGGCCAGGTATACTCGCCAGGGCACACGGCAGCACAGGTCAGGCCAGGTACTACCAGGTCAGGCCAGATTACCGTCAGGCTGCATACCTGCCAGGCCGGTATTACCGCCAGGCCAGATAGCCATACCAGTGCCAGGCCACCGTCAGGTTGCATACCGGGCCAGGCCAGCATACCGTCAGGCCGGACACCGTCAGGCAGTATACCGTCAGGCCAAATAGGGCCAGACATCACCAGGCCATTACCGTCAGGCCAGATACTGTCAGGCCGTATACCAGGTGCATACTGCCAGGCTAGAGCACTCGCCAGGCCAGATACTGCCAGGTTGCGTATTACCGTCAGGTTGCATACCGTCAGGCCAGACACTGCCAAGGCTGTATTACATTAGGTTTGAAATAGAGGCCAATATACTGGGCAGGGGCCATAAATCACCGTCAGGCTCAAATAGGCCAGAGCACCGTCAGGCCGCCACTGTGCCAGGCCAGAACCGTCAGGCCAGAGCACAACAGTGGGCCAGAGCAGGCCAGGCCGCATCAGTCAGGCCAGGCCAGACACTGGGCCAGGCCAGATACCGTCAGGCCACAGCACGTCAGGCCAGCACAACCAGGCCAGGCACAATAGGGCCAGGCCAGGGCACCGTCAGGGGCCAGAGCAGGGCCAGGCCACACCGCCAGGCCAGAGCACTGTCAGGCCAGGCACAAATAGGCCAGGCTGTATACCGTCAGGCCAGAGCACGTCAGGCCAGTATACCGTCAGGCCAGGCCAGATCACCGTCAGGCCAGGCCAGGCCAGGCTGCATACCGTCAGGCCAGAGCATCAGCCAGGCCAGGGGTACAGCATCACCATACCTGGGTCAGGCCAGGCACCGTCAGGCCAGCAGGGGCCAGGCCAGTATTACTGGGCCAGGGGCCAGGGGCCAGTCACCGCCAGGCCAGGAGCACACTCAGTCAGGCCAGCTGTTACACCGTCAGGCCAGGCCAGACATCACCGTCAGGCCAGGCCAGTCACCGTCAGGCCAGGCCAGGTCAGGCCAGGCCAGGATAATGGGCCAGGCTGTATACCGCCAGGCCAGATACCGTCAGGCCAGGCCACCGCCAGGCCAGGCCACCGTCAGGCCAGGGCACCGGGCCAGGCCAGCACACCGTCAGGCCAGTATACCGGGATCAGGCCAGGCCAGACCGGGCCAGGCCAGGCCAGGCCAGGCCAGGCCAGTCAGGCCGGTGCAGGGGCCAGGTTACATACCGTCAGGCCAGGCACTGGGCCAGGGGGTATACCGCCAGGCCAGGCACAGGCAAATAGGCCAGGCCAGTTAGGCCAGGCCAGGCTGGGCCAGGCCAGGCCAGAGCCACGGCCAGGCCAGGCACACTGTCAGGCCAGGCCAGAAATAGGCCAGGGGCCATTACCGTCAGGCCAGGAGCATACCGCCAGGCCAGGCCATACCGCCAGGCCAGATACCGTCAGGGCCATTACCAGGCCAGGCCACCAGGCCAGGCCAGAGCCACCGTCAGGCCAGGCCAGACCGGGCCAGGCCAGAGCCACGTCAGGCCAGGCCATCACCTCAGGCCAGGCCACCGGCCAGGGCCAGGTTACCGTCAGGCCAGAGCACGTCAGGCCGGGTATACCGTCAGGGCCAGATCATCACCGGGCCAGGCCAGGCCAGGCCAAATAGGCCAGGCCAGAGCATATCGCTCAGGCCAGAGCATACTGCCAGGGCCAGGCCAGGCCAGGCCAGGCCAGAGTCAAATAGGCCAGGCCAGGCACATACCGGGGTCAGGCCATACCGCCAGGCCAGAGCACCGGGCCAGGCCACACCACCGCCAGGCCAGGGCCAGACAGGCCAGGCCATTACCGCCAGGCCAGAGCACAACGGGCCAGGCCAGGCACAAATCAGGCCAGGCCATCATCATAGGCCAGGCATCCGCCAGGCCAGAGCACGGGGCCAGGCCAGGCCATCAACAGGCCAAATAGGCCAGAGCACGTCAGGGCCATATCAGGCCAGGCACAAATAGGCCAGGCCAGACATCAGTCAGGGCCAGGCTTATTACGTCAGGCCAGGCAGGCTGATACCGCCAGGCCAGACACGGGTCAGGCCAGGCCAGAGCCACTGGGCCAGGCCAGAGCACGCCAGGCCAGGCCAGAGCACGCCAGGCCAGAGCACCGCCAGGCCAGAGCATTCAACAGAGCCAGAGCCAGGGCCAGGGGCCAGGCCAGACACGCCAGGCCAGAGCACTGGGCCAGAGCAGCATACTGCCAGGCCAGAGCAGGCCAGGCCAGTAGCACGTCAGGGCCAGAGCACGTCAGGCCAGACACGGGCCAGGCCAGATACCGGGCCAGGCCAGAGCTACCCCTGGCCAGGCCAGGCCATACACCGTCAGGGCTGCATACCGTCAGGCCAGACACCGTCAGGCCAGGCTGCATACCGTCAGGCCAGGGCCAGATACCGTCAGGCCAGACACTGCCGTATCACTGCCAGGCCAGGGCCAGACACCGTCAGGCCAGAGCCACCGTCAGGGCCAGGCACAAATAGGCCAGCCACCGCCAGGCCAGGCTGGACATCAGTCAGGCCAGAGCACCGCTTATACCGGGGCCAGGTCAGGCCAGAGCCACTGTCAGGCCAGGACACCGTCAGGCGATACCGTCAGGCCAGAGCACTGTCAGGCCAGATACTGTGTTGAGTCATACACCGTCAGGGCCAGACACCGCCTAGGCTACAGCATACCCGTCAGGCCGCATACCGCTTGTACATCAAAGGCCAGGCCACAAGATCATAGGCCAGGCCAGGTATACCATCAGGCCAGGCCAGCTATACCGTCAGGCCAGGCCAGCATACTGCCAGGCCAGGCATCAAGCCAGGCCAGAGTTACCGTCAGGCCAGGCCAGGCCACCGCCAGGCCAGTTACCGCCAGGGGCTACATGGCCAGGGGCCTGTATATATTCAGGCCAGGCCAGTACATAGGCCAGGCCAGGCAGGCCTACACGGTCAGGCCAGGCCACCGCCAGGGGCCAGATTACCGTCAGGCCAGCTGGCATACCTCAGGCCAGGCCAGGGCACCGCCAGAGCCAGCCAGGCAGATAGGCCAGGCCCATTAGGCCAGGCCAGGCATTACCGCCAGGCCAGGCATACCGCCAGGCCAGATTACCGCCAGGCCAGGCCACTACCGTCAGGCCTGGGCCAGGCCAGACACCGTCAGGCCAGCCACCGTCAGGCCAGGCCAGACACCGTCAGGCCAGTATTACCGTCAGGCCAGAGCGTCAGGGCCAGGCCCTATACCGCCAGGCCAGCACCGTCAGGCACGTCAGGGGCCAGGCCAGACCGCCAGGCCACAAATCAGGCCAGGCCATACCGCCAGGCCATACCGCCAGGCCAGGCCAGCATACCGCCAGGCCAGCATACTGGGCCAGGCCAGGCACCGCCAGGCCAGGCCAGGCACGTCAGGCTGCATACCAGCCAGGCCATACCGCCAGGGCCAGGCCAGGCTGCATACCGTCAGGCCAGGCCATCACGGGCCAGGCCATACCGTCAGGCCAGGTATTACCGCCAGGGGTTGGGCATACCGTCAGGCCAGGGCCAGCATACCGTCAGGCCAGGTTGCATACCTGGGCCAGGCCATACCGTCACAATAGGGCCAGGCCAGGCACCGTCAGGCTGCATACTGGGCCAGGGGCAGAGCATACCGTCAGGCCAGATACCGTCAGGCCAGAGACACTCAGGGCCAGGCCAGTATTACCGTCAGGCCAGACACTCAGGCCAGGCCGACACCGTCAGGCCAGACATAATAGGGTCAGGCCAGCTTACCGCAGGCCAGTCAGGCCAGGGTTGCATACCGTCAGGCTACAGACACGTCAGGGGTTGCATAATAGGCCAGGCCTTATTACCGTCAGGCCAGAGCATACTGGCCAGGCCAGATACAAATAGGCCAGAGCACAACAGGGCCAGGCCATTACCGTCAGGGCCAGGCCAGAAGCACCGCCAGGCCAGACACCGGGCCAGGCCAGACACAGCCAGGCAGGCCAGCACACTGGGCCTCAGGCCAGGCTGCATAGCCACTGCGGCTCAGGCCAGGGCATCAGGCCAGATACCGTCAGGCCATACTCGCCAGGCCCGCAACAGGCCTAAGGCGTGGCCAAGGCCAGGCCAAGGCCAGGCCAGAGCAGGCTCTGCCGGCTACATACCAGGCCAGGCCAGGTCATATCACCGCCAGGCCGGCATACCGCCAGGCCCAGCCACCGTCAGGCCGCATACCGCCAGGCTGGTGGCTACACGTCAGGCCAGTATACTGGGCCAGAAAGTCACAGCATCGACAGTATTACAGCACTGGGCCAGGCCATGTTACCTGGGCCAGGCCAGGCCAGACACTGCCAGGTTGCATACTGCCAGGGGCCAGAGTTACCGGGGCCAGGCCAGGCCAGAGTTACCGTCAGGCCATATTACCGTCAGGCCAGCATACCGTCAGGCCAGACACTGCCAGGCCAGTATTACCGTCAGGCCAGATAATTAGACCTGTGGCCAGAAGCACTGCCAGGCCAGGCCAGATACTGGGCCTGTGGCCAGAGCACTGTCAGGGGTTGTATACTGGGCCAGAGCCATAAAGCATCAAATAGGCCATGTTACTGGGCCAGAGCCAGACTGCATACCGTCAGGCCAGATACCGTCAGGCCGTATACTGCCAGGTCATACCGTCAGGCCAGTATACCGCCAGGCCAGTACACCGTCAGGTGCATACTGCCAGCCAGGCCAGGCTGCATACCGTCAGGCCAGATACCGCCAGGCCAGGCCAGCCACCGCCAGGCCAGTATTACCGCCAGGCCAGGCATACCGCCAGGCCAGGCACTGCAGGCCAGGCCAGCATACCGTCAGGCCAGGCCGGATACCGTCAGGCCAGGCCAGACATCGTCAGGCCAGCATACCGCCAGGCCGTATACCGCCAGGCCAGCATACTGCCAGGCCAGGCCACCGTCAGGCCAGACACTGCCAGGTTGCATACCGCCAGGCCAGATACTCGGCCAGGCTGGTATACCGCCAGGCCAGTACTACCGTCAGGCTGCATACCGTCAGGCCAGACACCGCCAGGCCAGGCCAGCATACCGCCAGGCCAGCATACCGTCAGGCCAGGCCAGCATACCGCCAGGCCAGCAGCACCGCCAGGCCATACCGCAGGCCAGGGCCAGGCCAGAGCTATGACTAGGGGCCAGGCCAGCCACCGCCTAGGCCGGCCAGGGGCCAGCATACCGGGGCCAGGCCAGAGCACAAGCAAAAAGGCCAGAGCCACCGTCAGGGGCCAGGCCAGGCCAGATACCGTCAGGGCCAGGCCACACCGTCAGGGCCAGCACACTGGGTCAGGCCAGGCACCGTCAGGGCATACCGCCAGGGGCCAGGCTGCATACCGTCAGGCCAGACACGTCAGGGCCAGGCCGCCAGGCCATACCGCCAGGCCAGGACACCAGGCCAGGCTCACCGTCAGGCCATATACCGCTTAGGGCCAGGCCAGATACCGTCAGGGGAGCAATCAGGGGCCAGTATACTGGGCCAAATAGGCCATTACCGTCAGGCCAGGCCACAACCGTCAGGCCAGGCACCCGTCAGGCCAGGCACAGGCCAGGCCAGAGCACGTCAGGGGCCAGGCTGTATTACCGCCAGGCCAGGTATTACCGTCAGGCCAGAGCACGGGCCAGGCCAGGCCAGGCCAGGGGTCAGAGCCATCAGACCCAGAGCCAGACACTGGGCCAGGGGCCGACACCGCCAGGGCCAGGCCTGTATACCGTCAGGCCAGGCCACCATCAAATAGGCCAGCATCATAGGCCTGGCCAGGCCAGGCCAGACATCCACCGTCAGGCCAGGGCCAGGAGCCATCCGTCAGGCCGTATACCGTCAGGCCAGAGCATACCGTCAGGCCAGACACTGGGTCAGGGCCAGGGCATACCGCCAGCCAGGCCAGACACCGGGTCAGGCCAGAGCCCACTGGGGCCAGGGGCAGGTGGCCACAGCCACATACCGATCAGGGGCCAGGGCACGTCAGGGCCAGACATCCGTCAGGCCAGAGCACGTCAGGCCAGGCCATTACCGTCAGAGGTTGCATACCGCCAGGCCAGTACTACCGGGCCAGGCCTATTACCGTCAGGCCAGCATACCGTCAGGCCAGGCCAGTATACCGCCAGGCCAGACACCGTCAGGCCTGCATACCGCCAGGCTGCATACCGCCAGGCCAGTATCACCGCCAGGCCAGGCCAGCATACCGTCAGGTTGCATACTGCCAGGGCCAGATACCGCCAGGCCAGTATCACCGTCAGGCCGTCAGGCCAGGCCAGATACCGCCAGGCCAGGCATACCGCCAGGCCGTATACCGTCAGGCCAGGCCGTATACCGCCAGGCCAGATACCGCCAGGCCAGTATTACCGTCAGGCCAGAGCACCAGGCCAGGCTGCATACTGCCAGTGCATACGGCCAGGCCAGCACACCGTCAGGCCAGCATACTAGCCAGGCCAGGCCTGCATACCGTCAGGCCAGGCTGCATACCGTCAGGCCAGCATACCGTCAGGCCAGGCCAGGCTGCATACCGTCAGGCCAGAGCACAGTCAGGCCTGGCTGCCAGGCCATAGGCCAGGGGCCAGAGTTGTCATACCGCCAGGGGTTGGTATATAGGCCATACATCAGGCCAGGATATCAAATAGCCAGGCCGCCACAGGGCCCAGGTTGCATACCGCCAGGCCAGGCCATCAGGCCAGGGCACACTCAGGCCAGGGGGCCCGGGTATTACCAGGCCAGGCCATACCGGGGCTGGTATACCGTCAGGCCAGTATACCGTCAGGCCAGGCCAGGCCACTACCGTCAGGCTGCATACAGGGCCAGGCCAGGGCCAGGCCAGGCCACCGTCAGGCCAGGGCACAGGGCCAGGCAGCGTGGCAGGCCAGGAGGCCGTCAGGCCAGAGCACACCTCAGGGCCAGGCCAGGCTACGTCAGGCCGCACAGGCCTTAGCCACCGTCAGGCCAGGGTAGCCACTGCCAGGGCCAGGCCGGCACTGGGTCAGGCCAGGCACACCGTCAGGGCTTGCATACAGTCAGGCCAGACACGTGAGGCCATGCATACCGCCGAGTCAGGCTACCGTCAGGCCAGAGCACCGCCAGGCCAGGCTGCATACCGCCAGGCTGGTATAGGCCAGGCCGGTATACCGTCAGGCCAGATACTGCCAGGGCCAGTCATACCGCCAGGCCTATTACCGGGGCCAGGGCTTGCATACCGCCAGGCCAGCATTACCGTCAGGGGCTGGTATACCGCCAGGCTGCATAACCGCCAGGCCAGGGGCCAGAGCACCGTCAGGCCTGCATACCGTCAGGCCAGATCAGTCAGGCCAGGCCACGGGCCAGGCCAGGCCAGGCATACCGTCAGGCCAGGCACGTCAGGCCAGGAGCACGTCAGGCCAGGCCATTAACAGGTCAGGGCACGCCAGGCCAGAGCCACCGTCAGGCCAGGCATATCAATAGGGGTCAGACACTCAAATAGGCAGAGCACTGTTGCTGGGTATTACCGTCAAGGCTGCATACCGCCAGGCCAGGCCAGATACCGTCAGGGGCCAGAGCATCAAACAGGCTGCATACACCGTCAGGCCAGAAGCACCGTCAGGCTTGCATACCGCCAGGCCAGGCCGTATACCGTCAGGCCAGAGCCGCACAGGCCAGGCCAGGCTGCATCACCGCCAGGCCAGAGCACCGCCAGGCCAGTATTCGTCAGTCAGGCCAGACACCGTCAGGCCAGAGCACCGGGGCCAGGGGCCTTACCGTCAGGCCAGACACCGCCAGGCCAGACACCGCCAGGCCAGGCAGCACACCGTCAGGCCGTATTACCGTCAGGCTGGTATTACCGTCAGGCCAGCATACCGTCAGGCCAGGCCAGGCTACCGCCAGGCCAGACACCGTCAGGGCCAGGCCGCATAATTGTGTCAGGCCAGGCCCACCGTCAGGCCAGGCCAGATACCGACATCAACAGGGGCCAGAGCACAAGCCAGGCCGCCACCGCCAGGCCAGATACCGTCAGGCCAGATACCGCCAGGCCAGCATACCAGGTCAGGCCGGTATACCGTCAGGCCAGTATACCGCCAGGCCAGGCCAGGCTGGTATTACCGTCAGGCCAGGTATTACCGTCAGGCCATACCGTCAGGCCAGAGCACGTCAGGCCAGGGGTATACCGTCAGGCCAGGCCAGTACACCGTCAGGGGCCAGGCCAGACCGCTGTCAGGCCAGGCCATTACCGTCAGGCCAGAAAAGCTAGGCCAGGCCAGGCCAGTATACCGTCAGGCCAGGTCAGGCCAGGCCATACCGTCAGGCCATACCGCCAGGCCAGGCCAGTATACCGTCAGGCCAGGTCAGGCTGGTTACCGTCAGGCCAGGCGTCAGGCCAGATTAACAGGCCAGGCCAGACATCAGTCAGGCCAGGCTGTATATCAGTCAGGGCCAGGCCGGAAGCAGGCCAGATCAGGCCAGGCCGGTATTACCGCTTGCCAGGCCAGGTTGCATACCGCCAGGCCAGGACACGGGCCAGGCCATACTGCCAGGGGCCAGCATACCGCCAGGCCAGCATACCGTCAGGCCAGACACCGTCAGGGCCAGGCTGCATACCGTCAGGCCAGACACCGCCAGGCCTGCATACCGCCAGGCCAGGCACTGGCCAGGCCATATACCGTCAGGCCAGGCTTATTTAACAAACAGGCCAGGCCAGCACATCGTCAGGCCAGGCCAGGCCAGGCCAGGCCAGGCCGGCATCAGTCAGGCCAGGGGCCACCGCCAGGCCAGGCCATAGCCACGTCAGGCCAGCATACCGCCAGGCCAGGACACCGTCAGGCCAGGCACATATACAGCCAGGCCAGATTCAGACACGTCAGGCCAGGCTGGCATACCGCCAGGCCAGGCACCGTCAGGCCAGGCCAGATATCGTCAGGGGTTATTACCGTCAGGCCATGCATACCGCCAGGCCATACCGCCAGGCCAGGCCAGCATACCGCCAGGCCAGGCATACCGCCAGGCCAGGACATTACCAGGCCAGGCAGTCAGGCCAGACACCAGTCAGGCCGTATACCGTCAGGCCAGAGCCACGCCAGACCGCCAGGAACTAAGCACCGCCAGGCCGTACACCGTCAGGCCAGGCCACCGCCAGGCCAGAGCAAGTCAGGCCAGGCCGGGCCACCGGGGCCAGGGGTATACCGCCAGGCCAGGCCACATCACCAGGCCAGGCCACGCACCGTCAGGCCAGAGCAACAGGCCAGGCCAGGCCAGGCCACCAGCACCGTCAGGCCAGGGCCAGAGCACAGGGGCCAGGCATACCGCCAGGTTGCATACCGCCAGGCCAGGCACCGTCAGGCCAGGCCAGGCCAGTATTACCGTCACAATAGGCCAGGTTGCATACTGCCAGGCCAGCATACCGTCAGGCCAGGCCAGGCCAGCTGCATACCGTCAGGCCAGGCCAGAGCATACCGTCAGGCCGTATTACCGCCAGCCAGGCCAGGCCAGCCACTGGGCCAGAGCCAGACGTCAGGTCAGGCCAGACACCGCCAGGCCAGGGCATACCGTCAGGCCAGGCCAGGCCATTACCGTCAGGCCATACCGCCAGGCCGTATACCGCCAGGCCAGGATACCGCCAGGCCAGGCCGACACCGCCAGGCCAGGCCACGTCAGGCCAGATTACCGCCAGGCCAGGCCAGGCCAGGCCAGTAGGGCACGTCAGGCCAGCCACCGTCAGGCCAGGCATGCCAGGCCAGGCACCGTCAGGCCAGGCCATTACCGTCAGGCCAGACACGTCAGGCCAGATACCGTCAGGGCTGGTATTACCGCCAGGCCAGAGCACCGCCAGGCTGGCATACCGTCAGGCCAGGCCTGCCATACCGCCAGGCCAGGCCAGGCCACATAGTGCCAGGCCAGTATACCGCCAGGCCAGGCCAGAGCATCGTCAGGCCAGCATACTGCCAGGCCAATGGCCAGGCATACCGTCAGGCCAGAGCCACTGGGCCAGGCCAGGGCACGTCAGGCCAGGCCATGCATACCGTCAGGCCAGGCCAGTCAGGGCCAGGCCAGGGCCAGGCCAGGCCACATACCGCCAGGCCAGAGCACAGCATACTGGGCCAGGCATTACCGTCAGGCCAGACACCGCTCAGGCCAGGCCAGGCCAGGACACTGGGTCAGGCCACATACCGTCAGGCCTTACACTGTCAGGCCAGACAGCCAGAGCCATACAGGCCAGGCCAGGGGTCAGGCCAGGCCATATCAGCCGTCAGGGTGGTCATACCGTCAGGCCAGGCACGTCAGGGGCCAGGGGGCCAGGCCAGGCCAGGGCCAGGACACTGCCAGGCCAGGCATCAAATAGGGCCAGGCCAGGCATACCGCCAGGCCTGGCCATACCAGGCCAGACATACAGGCCAGGCCAGCGGTCACCGCCAGGCCAGGCCAGCCAGGCCAGGCCAGGCCAAGGCCAGGCCAGGCCGTCAGGCAGGCGGCTCACCTGCCAGGCCAGGCCAGGCCATACTGCCAGGCCAGCACGCCAGGCCAGAGCAACCGTCAGGGCCAGGCCAGGTCAGGCCAGGCCGTATAGCGCCAGGCCACTGCCAGGGCCAGGCCAGGCACAGGCCATCATAGAGCCAGGCCAGAGCACGTCAGGCCAGGCCAGGGCCAGACATCAGGGCCAGGCTGCATACCGTCAGGCCAGGCCAGGGTATTCACCGCCAGGGGCCCATAGCCAGGCCAGATACCGTCAGGCCAGGCACATACAGGCCAGGCCAGTCAGGGCCAGGCCAGACACCGCCAGGCCAGGCCGCCAGGCCAGGCCAGGATTATTACCGTCAGGCCAGGCCACAGCCAGGCCAGAGCATCAAATCAGGCCAGGCCACAGCATACCGTCAGGCCAGACACTGGCCAGGCCAGGCCAGAGCCAGAGCACAGTCAGGGCCAGACATCGTCAGGCCAGGCCACCGGGCCAGGCCAGACACGTCAGGCCACAGCATCATACCGCCAGGCCAGCATACTGGCCAGGCCAATCTACCGTCAGGGGTTGCATACCGTCAGGGGCCAGGCCAGACCACCGTCAGGCCATACACCGCCAGGCCAGGCCAGGCCAGGAGCATCACCGTCAGGCCGTGCCACCAGGCCAGGCCGGTATACCGCCGAAGCCAGGCCGGCATATACCAGGCCAGGCCGATACCGCCAGGGGCCAGGCACCGCCAGAGCCACCGTCAGGGCCAGAGCACAGGCCAGGACTATTACCGCCAGGCCAGGCCAGGCCAGGCTGCATACGGTCAGGCCAGGCACATACAGGCCAGGGCCAGACACAGTCAGGGCCACAGACATCAGTCAGGGCCAGGCCAGTATTACCGTCAGGCCAGGCCAACACCGTCAGGCCAGCCACCGTCAGGCCAGAGCACAAATAGGCCAGGCGATACCGTCAGGCCAGGTATACCGCCAGGACACTGCATACTGCCAGGCCAGCATACCAGTCAGGCTGGTATACCGCCAGGCCAGGCCATACCGTCAGGGCCAGGGCACAAGGTCAGGCCCAACCGCCAGGCCAGCATACCGTCAGGTTGCATACCGTCAGGCCAGGTTGCACGTACCGCCAGGCAGGCATTCAGGCCAGGGTCATGGCTACCGCCAGGCCAGGCTACCGTCAGGCTGCATACCGGTCAGGCCAGGGCACTAGGGCATACCGTCAGGCCAGGCCAGAGCATAATAGGCCAGGCCAGACACTGGGCCAGGTATACCGCCAGGCTGCATACCGCCAGGCCAGGCCAGATACCGCCAGGCCAGGCCAGCACACCGCCAGGCCAGAGAACCAGGCCAGGCCGCACACCGCCAGGCCAGGTTGCATACCAGGGGCCAGGCCTGCATACTGCCAGGCCAGAGCCATCAGTCAGGCCAGTATTACGCCAGGCCAGAGCACGTCAGGCCAGGCCAGATACCGTCAGGCCAGGCCAGGCACAGTCAGGCCAGGCCAGGCCAGGCCAGCACCGTCAGGCCAGGCACAACAGCTGCCATATCACGTCAGGCCAGACCGTCAGGCCAGCATACCGCAGGCCAGGGGCCAGGGCCGTCAGGCAGGCCAGCTACCGAATAGGCCAGGCCAGGCCAGGCCAGGCCAGACACTGCCAGGCCAGGTTGGCCAGGGCCAGGCTGCATACCCAAAGGCCAGCCACGGCCAGGCCAGCATCACCGCAGGCCAGGCCAGGCCAGGCCAGGCTTACCGTCAGGCCAGCAACAGTCAGGCCAGAGCCAGGCAGGTACACCGCCAGGCCAGGCCAGCATACCGCCAGGCCAGGCCAGGGCCGCCAGGCCAGATACCGTCAGGGGCCAGCAGGGCGTACCGCTCAGGCCAGGCCGCTCAGGCCACACCATACTCGCCAGGCGGTCATACCGTCAGGGCATCAGGGCCAGCTGGTCAAGGCCAGGCCAGGTCACCGTCAGGCCAGGTCATTACCGTCAGGCATATGGCCAGGCCAAGGCCAGGCCAGGTCAGGCCAGGCCGGCCAGGCCAGGCCACCGCCAGGCCAGTATACCGTCAGGCCAGCATACCGTCAGGCCAGGCCAGGCCAGAAAGGTCAGGGGCCAGACAAGCCGTCAGGCCAGGGGGCCAGGCCAGGCCAGGCACCGTCAGGCCAGGTCACGCCAGGCCAGGGCACCGTCAGGCCAGAGCACCAGGCCAGGCCAGACACCGCCAGGCCAGGCCAGGCCACCGTCAGGCCAGGCTACCAGGTCAGGCGTGGCCACCGTCAGAGCCAGGGCATACCGCCAGGCCAGGCAAGGCCGTCAGGCCAGGCACCAGGCGTGTACCGCCAGGCCAGGCATCAGGCCAGGCGGCAGGCCAGGCCGGTATTCAACAGGCCAGGCACAGGCCAGGCATCACTGCACCGTCAGGCCAGGCCAGGACACCGCCAGGCCAGGTTGCATCACCGTCAGGCCAGGCCACACGGTCAGGCCAGGCACAGGCCAGGCCAGACATCATCAGGCCAGGCCAGGGGCCAGGCCAGGCCATTACCGCCAGGCCAGATACCGCCAGGCTGCATACCGCCAGGCCAGACCGTCAGGCCGTGTCAGGCCAGGCCAGATACCGTCAGGCCAGGCAGGTCATTACCGCCAGGCCAGTTTATTACCGTCAGGCCAGGCCAGACAGGCCAGGCCAGAGTTACCGCCAGGCCAGGCCAGTCAGGCCACATACCGGCAGGCCAGAGCACCGTCAGGCCAGGCCAGATTCAGCACCAGGCCAGGCCGTATACCGTCAGGCCATACGTCAGGGCCGTCAGGCCAGGCAGTACAGGCCAGGCCAGTATACGTCAGGGCCAGGCCAGGCCATACCGTCAGGCCAGTACCGCCAGGCCAGGCCAGTTACTAGGCCAGGCCAGGCCAGCATACCGCCAGGCCAGGCACAAATAGGCCAGACAACAGTCATGCCGATATACCGTCAGGCCAGATACCGTCAGGCCAGGCCGTATACTGGGCCAGGTTGCATACCGTCAGGCCATATCGTCAGGCCAGGCCGTATTAACCGCCAGGAGTATACGTCAGGCCAGGCCAGTATTACCGCCAGGCCAGGCCAGCATACCGTCAGGGGCCAGGTGCATACCGTCAGGCCAGGCCCATACCGTCAGTATATCCGTCAGGCCAGACACCGCCAGGCCAGGCCGCATCACCGCCAGGCCAGGGCACGTCAGGCCAGGACCGTCACCGTCATTTTGTCAGGGGCCAGACACCGTCAGGCCAGACACCCGTCAGGCCAGGCCAGACACCGCCAGGCCATACACCAGGCCAGGCCAGGGCCAGGCCATCATAGGGGCCAGGCCAGGCGATCACCGGGCCAGGCCAGGCACCGCCAGGCCAGGCATACCGTCAGGCTGCATAGGCCAGGCCAGACACATCAGGCCAGGCCGTACACAGGCCAGGCCAAGGCCAGAGCACAGGCCAGGCAGCAAGCCAGGCCAGGCCAGACGGGGCCAGGCCAGGCTGGCCATTACCGTCAGGGGCCAGGCCAGGCTGCATACCGCCAGGCCAGGCCATACCGCCAGGCCAGGCCAGGCCAGCCAGGCCAGGCCAGAGCACGTCAGGCCAGGCCAGGCCAGCATATCAGACAGGTGCCAGGCATACCAGGCCAGGCCAGGCCAGCACCGCCTGCCAGGTCAGGCCAGGCCAGTATACCACCAGGCCAGGCCAGGCCAGGCTACCGTCAGGCCAGGCACCAGGGGCCAGGCCAGGTCAGGCCAGGGGCCAGTCAGGCCACGTCAGGGCCAGGCTGGTCAGGCCAGGGCCAGGCTTATATCAGGCCAGCTGGCCACGGTCAGGCCAGACAGCCAGGCCAGGCCGGCCACCGCCAGGCCAGCATCAGGCCTGTTATTACCGCCAGGCTGTATACCGCCAGGCCAGGCCAGGCCAGGTATGCATACGTCAGGCCAGGCCAGGCCACACAGGGCCAGGCCAGGCCAGATCACCGCCAGGCGGACACCGTCAGGCCAGGCTGTATACAGGGCCAGGCACCAGGGCAGCATACCGCCAGGCCAGGAACGTCAGGGCAGGCTGCATACCGTCAGGCCAGGCCAACCGTCAGGCCAGATACCGTCAGGCCTGCTACGGCGCCAGGCCAGACACCGCATCAGGCCAGGCCGTCAGGCCAGGCCAGAGCACGCAGGCCAGTCAGGCTACCGCCAGGCCAGCATACCAGCCAGGCGGCACCGCCAGGCCAGGCCAGGCGTCAGGCCATACCGCCAGGCCAGGCAGGGCCAGGCCAGGCATACATAGGCCAGGCCGGTCACCGGGTCAGGCTGGTGCATACCGTCAGGGCCAGGCCGCCAGGCCAGACATCAGGGCCAGTATTACCGTCAGGCCAGAGGCCAGACAGGGCGAGCACAGGCCAGGCAGCATCAACAAAGGTATACCACACAGGTCAGGCGGTCACGTTCAGGCCAATGCAGGCCAATAGGCCAGGAGCATACTGCCAGGCCAGGCCAGGCCAGCATACGCCAGGGGCCAGGTCAGGCCAGACCGCCCAGGCCGGCTCACACCAGGCCAGGTCATATTACCATATCGCGGTCAGGCCAGGCCATTAGGCCAGGCCAGAACATCGTCAGGCCAGGCCTGCATACCGTCAGGCCAGATACTGCCAGGCAGGACACCGTCAGGGCCAGGCCAGGCCATACATCGCCAGGCCATACCGCCAGGCCAGAACATCGTCAGGCCAGGAGCACAAATAGGCCAGAGCATTGCCAGGCCGTATCACCGTCAGGCCAGGACCGCCAGGCCAGGTCAGGCCAGATCAAAGCCAGGGCCAGGCTGCATACCGCCAGGCCAGGGCCAGGCCAGACACCGCCAGGCCAGGTCAGGCCAGACACCGCCAGGCCAGATACCGCCAGGCCAGACACCGTCAGGCCAGGCGTCAGGCCATACCGTCAGGCCAGAGCCACCGGGCCAGGCCAGACACCGTCAGGCCATACCGTCAGGCCAGCATACCGCCAGGCCATAACGTCACGTCAGGCCAGACATCAGCCAGGCCAGGCCAGGCCAGGCCAGGCCAGGCCGTCAGGGACACCGTCAGGCCAGGCCATCAACATCAGATCAGGCCAGCTGCATACAGGCCAGCCAGCATACCAGGCCAGGCCGCCAGGCCAGCATCGTCAGGCCAGACACCGACCAGGCCAGTATACCGCCAGGCCAGGCCCGTCAGGCCAGACACGTCAGGCCTACCGTCAGGCCAGACATCAGTCAGGGCCAGGTTGCATACCGCCAGGCCAGACATCGTCAGGCCAGACATACCGCCAGGCCAGACACTAAACGCCATACCCAGGCCAGGCATACCGCCAGGGGCCATACCGCCAGGCTTATTCACCGCCAGGCCAGGCCAGGCCCACCGCCAGGCCATACCGTCAGGCCAGGCCACCGTCAGGCCATACCGTCAGGCCAGCGCCAGGGCAGCATACCGCCAGGCCAGGACACCGCCAGGCTGCTACCGTCAGGCCAGACACCGTCAGGCCAGGCCAGGCCAGACACCGCCAGGCGGTATTACATCAGGCCAGCTAACGTCAGGCCATAGGCCAGGCCAACCGTCAGGCCAGACACGCCAGGCCAGGCCAGGCTGCATACCGTCAGGGCCAGGTCAGGCCAGGCCAGGCCAGGCCAGGCCAGGCTACCGTCAGGCCAGACGTGGCCAGGCCAGGCTACCGTCAGGCCAGACATCACCGCCAGGCCAGCACCGCCAGGCCAGACACCGCCAGGCCAGGCCAGGCCAGGCACACCGTCAGGCCAGGCCAGGCCAACCGCCAGGCCAGACATACCGTCAGGCCAGGCATACCGTCAGGCCAGAGCACCGTCAGGCCAGGCCATACCAGGCCAGGCCAGGCCAGGCCAGGGGCATCAGTCAGGCCAGACACCGCCAGGCTGCATACCGCCAGGCCAGCCACCGTCAGGCCAGAGCACCGCCAGGCCACACCGTCAGGCCAGGCCAACACCGCCAGGCCATACCACCGTCAGGCCAGACACCGCCAGGCCGTGCATACCGTCAGGCCAGGGCCAGACCGTCAGGCTGGTATACCGTCAGGCCAGACATCAGGTCAGGCCAGATACCGGGCCAGGCCAGACACCGCCAGGCCAGACACCAGGCCAGGCCAGGCCAGGCCACACGCCAGGTCAGGCCAGAAACATCAGTCAGGCCATACCGTCAGGCCAGGCATACCAGGGTCAGGCCATTGCACCGTCAGGCCAGGAGCACCGTCAGGAGCCAGACTACCGTCAGGCCAGGCCGTATACCGTCAGGCCAGACACCGTCAGGCCAGACACAGGCCAGGCCAGCATACCGCCAGGCCAGACACCGCCAGGCCACCGTCAGCATACCGGGCCAGGCCATACCGTCAGGCCAGACGCCAGGCCAGCATACCGCCAGGCCAGGCCAGACACCGTCAGGCCAGGCCAGTATACCGTCAGGCCAGACACCGTCAGGCCAGACACCGTCAGGCCAGACACCGTCAGGCCAGCATACCGCCAGGCCAGACACCGCCAGGCCAGGCCAGATACCGTCAGGCCAGACACGTCAGGCCAGCATCACCGTCAGGCCAGACACCGTCAGGCCAGGCATACCGGCCAGGCCAGATACCGCCAGGCCAGCATACCGTCAGGCTGCATACCGCCAGGCCAGACACCGTCAGGCCAGACACCGTCAGGCCAGGCCACCGCCAGGCCAGATACCGCCAGGCCAGGCCAGATACCGTCAGGCCAGTATACCGCCAGGCTGCATACCGTCAGGCCAGGCCAGCACTACCGCCAGGCCAGACACTGGCCAGCTGCATACTGCCAGGCCAGGCCAGACCGTCAGGCCAGAGGCCAGGCCAGGCCAGGCAAATAGGCCAGGGGCCAGGCCAGACATCAGTCAGGCACGTCATATTACCGCCAGGCCAGACATACCGCCAGGGGCTGGTATTACCGCCAGGCCAGAGCATACAAATAGGCCAGGCCGACATCACCGCCAGGCCAGGCTGCATACCGGGGCCAGGCCAGGCCATTACCGTCAGGCCAGATACTGCCAGGGGCCAACAGGCCAGGCACAAATAGGCCAGGGGCCAGGCCAGACATATTGCGTCAGGCCAGGCCAGGCCAGGCCACATACCGTCAGGCCAGGCCGCCAGGCCAGGCCAGAACGTCAGGCTGTATTACCGCCAGGCCAGGACAACGTCAGGCCATTACCGTCAGGCCAGGCCAGCATACCGTCAGGCCAGGGTATACCGCCAGGCCAGGCCAGATACCGTCAGGCCACCGCCAGGCCATACAGGCCAGGCCAGACACCGCCAGGCCACCGCCAGGCCAGATACCGCCAGGCCAGACACGCCAGGCCAGGCCAGGTCATACAGATCAGGCCAGACACCGTCAGGCCAGAGCACCGTCAGGCCACAGAGCCAGACAGGCCAGACACCGACCAGGCCGATACCACAGGGGCCAGGCCAGGCCAGTCAGGCCAGATACCGTCAGGCCAGACACCGTCAGGCCAGACACAGTCAGGCCAGGCCACCGTCAGGCAGCATCAACAGGTGACCAGACAGGCCAGGCCAACAGCCAGGCCACATACCGTCACCACACAGGCCAGGACAGGACCAGGTCACCGAGCCAGACAGGCCAGACAGGCCTAGGTCAACAGGCCAGGTCACACATCACAGGCCGGGACCAAATCAGGCCAGATCAGGCCAGCCAGACTAGGGTCAGGCCCAGGCCAGACCGCCAGGCCAGCCACCGTCAGGCCAGCATACCGTCAGGCCAGGCCAGGCCACCGTCAGGCCAGGCCATACCGTCAGGCCAGATACCGCCAGGCCAGGCCAGATACCGCCAGGCCAGACACGGGGCCAGGCCATTAACCGTCAGGCCAGGCCATTAACCGTCAGGCCCACCAGGGGCCAGGTTGCATACCGTCAGGCCAGGCCACTACCAGGCCAGGCCAGGCCGTCAGGCCAGGACCACCGCCAGGCCAGCGTCAGGCCGTATGACCGTCAGGCCAGGCATACGGGGTCAGGCCAGGTATACCGTCAGGCCAGGCCAGGCCAGGCCAGGCCAGGCCAGATACCGTCAGGCCAGGCCAGGCCAGGCCAGGCCACCGTCAGGCCAGAGCCATACCGTCAGGCCAGCATACCAGGCCAGGCCAGGCACCGCCAGGCCAGGCCAGGCTCACACAGAGCCACCAGGCCAGGCCAGCACACCGCCAGGCCAGGCCAGGGCCACATCAGGCCAGGCCATACCGAATCAGGCCAGGGCACTAGCCAGGCCAGACACCGTCAGGCCAGGAGACCAAATAGGCCAGGCCAGGACATTACCGACATCAGGCCAGGGGCCAGAGCACAGCCAGGCCAGATGGTGTCAGGCCAGGCATACCGCCAGGCCAGGTCAGGCCAGGGCCAGGCCAGGCCATACCGTCAGGCCAGCATACTGGGCCAGGCCAGACATACCGTCAGGGGCCAGGGGGTCAGGCATACAGGCCAGATTGACATAGGGGCCAGGCCAGGTCACCGTCAGGCCAGAGCACCAGGCCAGGCTTAGGTATACACAGGTCAGGCCACCGATCAGGCCAGGCCACATAGGTCACTGGGCCAGAGCCAGATTACCGTCAGGCCAGTGATACCGTCAGGCCAGGATACCGTCAGGCCAGCCATACCGTCAGGGGCCATACCGCCAGGCCTGCATACAGCCAGGCCAGGCCACTGGGCCAGGCCATACCGCCAGGCCAGGCCATACCGTCAGGCCAGGCCAGGCCGTCAGGCCAGGCCAGATACCGTCAGGCCAGCACAGGCCAGGCCAGAGCATACCGTCAGGCCAGACAGTCAGGCCAGGCACCGTCAGGCCAGGCCATTACAGGTCAGGCCAGCCATACCGCCAGGGCATACAGGCCAGGCCAGATGCATACCGCCAGGCCACATGCATACCGTCAGGCCAGGCCAGGCATACCGTCAGGAGCACCGTCAGGGCCAGACACCGTCAGGCCAGGCCAGGCCAGACAGGCCAGGCCAGGCAGCACCACAGGCCAGGCACTATTGAAAATACCGCCAGGCCAGTCAGGTTAACAGGCCAGGCCACACACCAGGCCAGGCCAGACACCGTCAGGCCAGACACACCAGGCCAGGCCAGCTACCGTCAGGCCAGATCAGGCCAGGCCAGCATACCGTCAGGCCAGACACCGTCAGGCCAGAGCCACCGCCAGGCCAGGCCATACCGGGCCAGGCACAGGCAGATAGGGCCAGGCCAGGCCACATACCGTCAGGCCAGGCCAGTCATCAGTCAGGCCAGGGGAGCATAGGGCGTCAGGCCAGGCCGGCCACCGTCAGCCAGACAGTCAGGCCAGGACATACCGTCAGGCCAGGCCAGGCCAGGCCAGACCGCCAGGCCAGGCCAGGCCACACCGGTCAGAGCCAGACCGTCAGGCACAGAGTCACACAGGCCAGGCCACATATGACCGCCAGGCCAGACACAGCCATGGGGCCAGGTCAACGTCAGGCTAGGCCGCCAGGCCAGGGTTTCATTACCGTCAGGCCAGAGCCATACCGTCAGGCCAGATACCGTCAGGCCAGGCCATATTAGCCAGGCCAGGCCAGACACCGCCAGGCCAGAAGCCAGGCCAGGCCAGATACCAGGCCAGAGGGCCAGGCCAGGGCCAGACCGCCAGGCCAGGCACGTCACACCGCAGACAGGCCAGCACCGCACAGGCCACCACTGCCAGGCCAGCACCGCCAGGCCAGGCATACCGTCAGGCCAGGCCATACAGATGGCCAGGCCAGGCAGGGCCACCGTCAGGCCAGCATACCGCCAGGCCAGACCGCCAGCTACTGTCACACAGGCCAGACATCACTGTGTCACACAGTCAGGCCATTACCGTCAGGCCAGATACCGTCAGGCCATGGTGATCAGATAGGCCAGGCCAGAGATCAGGCCGTCAGGCCAGGCCGGTATTACCGTCAGGCCACAGGCCCGACAGGACCAGGCCACACATAGTCACACAGGGCCAGGCCAGATATAGGCCAGCCACACAGGGTCAGGCCAGGCTAGACCGTCAGGCAGAGCCAGATAGGCCAGATCAGGCCAGGCCAGACAGGCCAGGCCACACCGTCAGGCCACATGGTCAGGTCACACAGCCAGGCCAGATTATGTCAGGCCAGGGCCACTGGGCCAGAGCATCAGTCAGGGCCAACATCAGGCCAGAGCTACAGCATCAACAGGCCAGAGCATGTCAGGTTACAGGGCCATCAGGCCAGGGCTCAGAGCACAGAATAGGCCTTTAGACTAGGGCCAGGTCAGGCCAGGACAGACAGACCAGGGCCACACAGGGCCAGGCCGCCAGCCAGGCCAGGCCAGATAGAGGCCATCAGACATCAGGCCAGGCCATGCCATACCGCCAGGCCATGTTTTCACGTCAGGCCAGTACACAGGCCAGATTATGACTCAGGGTCACGTCAGGGTCAGGATAGGCTTAGGGCCAGGCCAGGCCGCACACAGGTCAGCCAGGGGCCAGCATACACAGGCAGGCCAGGCCAACAGCAGACAGGACCATAGGCCATCACCAGGCCAGATGGTGATCATATTACAGTCAGGCCAGGGGCCAGACACCTAGGCCAGGCCAGAACCGCCAGGCCAGATATGACCGTCAGGCCAGATTGGTGCCAGGCCAGATTATGACTAGGCCACACAGGGGCCGCCAGAGCCAGACACCACAGGCCAGACACCGTCAGGGCCAGAACCATGCCAGGCCAGGCTCAGGCCAGGCTGACACAGGGCCAGGCCAGATCAGGCCAGGCCACAGGTCAGGGCCGTCAGGCCAGGCATCAAATAGGCCAGACACTGTCAGGCCAGGCAGGCCAGACAGGCCAGGCCATGGTCACCAGCCAGGGCCAGCTTGCACAGGCCAGGCCACATACCGCCAGACAGGCCAGGCCAGGCACAGAGCCAGTCAGGCCGCCACACAGGACTAGCCAGGCCAGGTTCACCGTCAGGCCAGGCCAGACATCAGGGCCAGGCCACACAGGTCACACAGGCCAGGCAGCATAGGCTGCCAGGCCAGGCCAGCCAGGCCTGAAATACACAGGCCAGACATGACCGCCAGGCCAGAGCACCGCCAGGCCAGAGCCACCGTCAGGCCAGGCCAGACAACCGCCAGGCCAGGTGCCACAACAGGCCAGACACCGTCAGGCCAGATACAAATAGGCCAGGCCAGACATCAGGTCAGGCCAGATAGGCCAGGCCACAGACCGGGGCCAGGGCCAGATCAGGCCAGGGGTCAGTCAGGGGCCAGACACACGTCAGGCCACAGAGCCAGGAGCAGGCACATACCGGACGCCACTGGAGTCAGATGGTGGCCAGCCAGGCCAGAGCACACAGGCCAGAGCACAATCAGGCCACACGTCAGACAGGATACCACACAGGCCAGAGCCAGGCCACACAGGCCTGATATGACCAGGTCACACAGGCCTGACAGGCCAGGCCACATAGGCCAGGACTAGGCCACCAGGCCAGATAGACTAGGTTCACACAGCACAGCACCGCAGGGCCAGGGTCACACAGGTCACACAGGGGCACAGGCCAGGCCAGACACCGGGCCGCTGCATTACCGCCAGGCCAGACAGGTCAGACAGGCCTACACAGGCCAGGCCAGACAGGCCGTCAGGGCCACACAGGCCAGGCCAGGTCACACAGGTCAGACAGACCGTCAGGCCAGGGCCACAGGGTCACAGAGGGCCGGGCCAGGGCCAGGGCATACGCCAGGGTCACATATGCACAGATCAGGGCCACACTGACCGGGGACAGACCAGGCCCCAGGCCAGACAGGCCAGGCTGACTAGGCCGCCAGGCCATACAAATAGGCCAGACAGACTAGTCAGGCCAGATTATGACGCCAGGGGCCACACACCAGTCAGGCCAGCATACCAGGTCAGGCCACAGGCCAGACAGGCCAGGAGCACAGAGCCAGACAGGCCAGACAGGCCAGGGCCACACAGAGCCAGACATGTCAGGTCACACAGGTCAGACAGGCCAGGCCACACAGAGCCAGGCCAGCCAGGCCAGGCCAGAGCACCGTCAGGCCAGGCCAGGCCACACAGGCCAGACATGGCCAGGCACACAGAGCCAGGCCAGGCCAGACATGACCGTCACACAGGATAGGCCAGACAGTCAGGCCACAGCACCGTCAGGCCAGATACCGCCAGGCCAGGCCAGACAGTCAGGCCAGCCACTGACCAGGGGCCACACAGAGCCAGACAGGTCAGGACATGATCAGTGTCACACAGGCCAGACATCAGGCCACAGGCCAGGCCAGGCCAGACGTCAGGGCCACATAGGCCAGACAGGCCAGACAGTGATCATATCAAATAGGCCAGATAGCACCGAGTATTACCATAGGCCAGATAAATGTCCGCCAGGCCAGATGGAGCTAGACAGGGCCAGAGAGCCAGCCAGACCGCTCGCCAGGCCAACACAGGGACTGGGATAGGGCAAAACATCCTAGACAGGCCAGATACCGTCAGGCCAGCATACACCGTCAGGCCAGGCCAGCATACCGGGCCAGGCCAGCATACCGTCAGGCCAGATACACGTCAGGCCAGCATACCGTCAGGCCAGACACCGTCAGGCCAGGCCAGCATACCGTCAGGCCAGATACCGCCAGGCTGCATACCGCCAGGCCAGGCCAGTATCACCGCCAGGCCAGATCACCGTCAGGCCAGGCCAGTATTACCGCCAGGCCAGATCACCGTCAGGCCAGCAGCACCGCCAGGTGCATACCGTCAGGCTGCATACCGCCAGGCCAGGCCAGGCCACTGCCAGGTCAGGCCAGACACCGCCAGGCCAGGCTGCATACGCCAGGCCAGAGCACCGTCAGGCCGCATACCGCCAGGCCAGATACCGGGCCAGGCCAGAGCATACCGTCAGGCCAGCATACCGCCAGGCTAGCACATCGTCAGGCCAGATACCGCCAGGCCAGATACCGTCAGGCCAGGCCAGATCACCGACAGGCAAAACATCCTTGTGACGGAGCCACATAGGCCTGGCCAGGCCATACACCGCCAGGCCACAAAGCCTGCCAGGCCACTGGAGCAGGGTGAGCCATGGCCAGGCACTGGGCCAGACAGTGCTGCGTCTAGATACCAGCCAGGCCAGCCTTTGAGCCAAGGCCAGGATCATATACTGCCAGGCCAGATACTGGGAGCCATTCTGTTTGTGTCAGATACTGCCAGGCCAGATATGATACTCGCCAGGTCAAATAGGCCAGATAGAGCCAGGCTTTGGGCCAGGTGTCACACAGAGTCAGATCCATACTATCAGGCCAGAATCAGTCAGGCCAAACAGGGCCAGGCCAGGACACACGACAGGCCAGGGGACTGCCAGGCCACACAGCCAGGCCAGACATACGCCCAGGCCAGGCCAGACATCCGGCCAGGCCAGGCTGGTATTACCGCCAGGCCAGCATACTGCCAGGCTGCATACCGCCAGGCCAGGCCACATACCGCGTCAGGCCAGGCACAAGCCAGCCGCACCGTCAGGCCAGAGCACCGGCCAGGCTGCATACCGCCAGGCCAGGCCAGTATTACCGCCAGGCCAGACATGCCACCAGGCCAGGTTGCATACCGCCAGGCCAGCATACCGCCAGGCCAGCATACCGCAGGCCAGGCCAGCATACGTCAGGCCGACACCGTCAGGCCAGATACCGTCAGGCCAGGCATCAAACAGGCCAGGCCAGCACACTGGGCCAGGCACCGTCAGGCCAGATCACCGCCAGGCCAGGTGCATACCGTCAGGCCAGGCCGTACCGCCAGGCCGATTACCGCCAGGCCAGACACCGCCAGGCTCAGATACCGTCAGGCCAGGCACCGTCAGGGCCAGACATCCAGGCTGCAGGCCAGCATACCGCCAGGCCAGGCCAGAGCACCGTCAGGCCAGGTTCGCATACAGTCAGGCCAGACACCGTCAGGCTTGCATACCGTCAGGCCAGGGCCATACCTGCCAGGCTGTATACCGCCAGGCCAGAGCACCGTCAGGCCAGGAGCGAGCCGCCAATAATGCAACCGAACGAAGCACAAT
>NW_027039508.1:0-70631 GCF_034236695.1 Oncorhynchus nerka
TTGTTGGACTGTATGACGAGTGGAGACAGCTAACTCAGTGAGACAGTTAAACAGTTATCCTTGAGACAGTTATACAGTTATACAGTGAGACAGGTAGAGAGTTATATAGTGAGACAGTTACACAGTTAGACAGTGAGACATTTAGACGGTTACACAGGAGACAGTTATATACAGTTAGACAGTGAGACCGTTGTACAGTGGAGACAGCTATACAGTTAGGGACAGTTAGACGGTTAGACAGTGAGACAGTAAGACTGTTAGATGGTTAGACAGTGGAGAGTTAGACAGTGAGACAGTTAGACAGCTATACATTTAAACAGTGAGACAGTTATACAGTTAGACAGTGAGACAGACAGTTAGACAGTTAGAATGTTAGACAGTAAGACAGTGAGACGGTTAGACTGTTAGACGGTTAGACAGTTAGACAGTTAGGGACAGTGAGATGGTTAGACAGTTAGACAGTTAGACAGTTAGAAGTTATACAGTTAGACAGTTACACAGTTAGGACAGTGAGGACATTTAGACTAAGTTATACAGTTAGACAGTGAGACAGTGCTACACAGTTAGACAGTGTGACATTTAGACGGTTATAGTTGAAGTTAGACAGTTATATGACAGTGAGACAATTAGACAGTGAGACAGTTATACAGTGAGACAATTAGACAGTGAGACAATTAGACAGTGAGACAGTTATACAGTGAGACAATTAGACAGTGAGACAGTTAGACGGTTAGACGGGGTTAACCAGTTAGATGGTTAACCGGTTAGACAGTGAGACAGTTATACAGTGAGACAGTGAGACGGTTATCCAGTTATCCAGTTATCCAGTTAAACAGTGAGACAGTTAGACAGTTAGGACGGTTAACGTTAGACAGTTAGATGGTTAACCGGTTAGACGGGGTGAGACGGTTATACAGTTAGACAGTGAGACAGTTAGACGGTGAGCCCGGTTAGACGGTTAGCCTCTCTTAAGTCGACCCCCTACTTTTTCAAACATTCTGTTAAGGCTGTGACTATAAACAGAACGTATGTTTCATGTTGAAATGTGCAGGAAAATCTGATCACTGAAAATGGAAAAATATATCCATGCGCCTACTCTGAACAATTGATAAAGGTGAACCACATTAAATGGGGCTGAGGTTGCACACCTACAGTCACACGATGTCAACAGTCTTGTCATTTGCCAATGATTTGTTTCTTGGTCAAACGGACACAAGGCAGCCTTTTCTTCAGTCTCCGACGGATATTTTGTTGGAGATTTCATCCGGACATTATTTCCAGACGTACAGCTATAGAATATACATCGCCGTGATCAATTTGACGCTTTTATTAACATGCGTTTACTAATACCTAAAGTTGCATTACAAAAGTATTTCGAAGTGTTTTGTGAAAGTTTATCGTCGACTGTTTTAATTTTAAAAATGACGTTACGTTTATAAAAACGATTTTTTCGTTGATCACACAGTCTTCATAGATCGATATCTAGGCTTTATATGGACCCCATTTAATTGAAAAAAGACCCAATAGTGATGTTTATGGGACATCTAGAGTGCCAACAAAGAAGATGGTCAAAGGTAATGAATGTTTTATATTTTATTGTTTGTGTAGCGCCGTATGCTAATTATTTTTTCGTCCCTGCGGGTCTTTTGGGGTGTTACATGCTATCAGATAATAGCTTCTCATGCTGGCCAAAAGCATTTTAAAAATCTGACTTGTTGCCTGATTCACAACGAAAGTGTAGCTTTACTCAGAACCCTGCATGTGTATTTTAATGAACGTTTGAGTTTTAATGAGTGCTATTAGCATTTAGCGTAAGCGCATTTGCATTTCAGTTGTCTAGATGGGACGCCTGCGTGTCGGAGCAAGAGGTTAGACGGTGAGACGGTTAGACGGTGAGACAGTTAGACGGATTTAACCGGGGTTAGACGGTTAGACGGTGAGACCGTTAGACGGGGTTAGACGGTGAGACCGTTTAGGCGGTTAGACAGTTAGCGGTGTAACCGGTTAGGACGGTTAGACGGTTAACCGTTTAGACGGTTAGACTGAGGAGACGGTTGACGGGGTGAGACGGTTAGACGGTTAGCGGTGAGGACGGTTAGACGGTTAGACAGTTAGCTAGTTAGACCGTTAGACAGTTGCCGATTAGACGGTTAGACGGTTAGACACTTAACCGGTTAGACGGTGAGACAGTTGAAGCGGTTAGACAGTTAGACAGTTAGAGCAGCCATACATTTCAACAGTGAGACAGTTAGACGATTAGACAGTGAGACAGTTAGACAGTGAGACAGTGAAAGCAGTTAGACGGTTAGACAGTTAGACAGTGAGACAGTTAGAAAGTTAGACAGTTAGGACAGTTATACAGTTAAATGGTTAGACAGTGAGACAGTTATACAGTGAGACAGTGAGACAGTTAGACAGTGAGACAGTTATACAGTGAGACAGACAGTGAGACAGTCATGGCCTCTGTTTGAAAAACAAACATCTTATATAGACATCCATAAATTACTTTTTAATGGCTCCAATTTGAGAGAGAGAGAGAGGGTGAGGGAAAGAGAGGGTGAGAGAGAGAGAGGTTGAGAGAGAGAGAGAGAGAGAGAGAGAGAGAGAGAGGGTGATGAAAGAGAGGTGAGAGAGAGAGAGAGAGAGAGAGAGATTAAACAGATCCCACAAAGAATTGGAAAACAAATCCAATTTTGATAAACTCCCATATCTACTGGGTGAAATTCACAGTGTGCCATCACAGCAGCCAGATTTGTGACCTGTTGCCACGAGAAAAGGGCAACCAGTGAAGAACCAACACCATTGTAATACAACCCATTTATTTTATCTTGTGTCCTTTACCATTTGTACATTGTTAAAACACTGTATATATACAATATGACATTTGTAATGTCTTTCTTTATTTTTTGAAACTTCTGTATGTGTAATGTTTTACTGTTAATTGTTATTGTTTATTTCACTTTATACATTCACTTTATATATTATCTACCTCACTTGCTTTGGCAATGTTAAACACATGTTTCCCATGCCAATAAAGCCCTTGAATTTAATTTCATTTAATTGAGAGAGAGAGAGGCAGATTGCCAAGAGTCTTTAAAGAGTCAATATTAATCTGTATATTTTTTTCACTTTTGTTTATTATCTACTTCACTTACTTTGGCAATGTTAACGTATGTTTCCATGCCAACAAAGCCCCTTGAATTGAATTGAGAAAGAGAGGGTGATGAGAGAGCGAGAGAGAGACATTACTAACATGCTGGTCAGCAGATTTTACGACCGAGTCCATCACAGAGAGCAGAGTACCGAGGCAGAGTACCAGAGAGCAGAGTACCGAGGCAGAGTACCAGAGAGCAGAGTACCAGAGGGCAGAGTACCCGAGGCAGAGTACCAGAGAGCAGAGTACCAGAGGGCAGAGTACCAGAGAGCAGAGTACCGAGGCAGAGTACCAGAGAGCAGAGTACCCGAGGCAGAGTACCAGAGGGCAGAGTACCAGAGAGCAGAGTACCGAGGCAGAGTACCAGAGAGCAGAGTACCGAGGCAGAGTACCAGAGAGCAGAGTACCAGAGAGCAGAGAGCAGAGTACCAAAGGGCAGAGTACCAGAGAGCAGAGTACCAGAGGGCAGAGTACCAGAGGGCAGAGAGCAGAGTACCAGAGGGCAGAGTACCAGAGAGCAGAGGGCAGAGTACCAGAGAGCAGAGTACCAGAGAGCAGAGTACCAGAGAGCAGAGTACCCGAGGCAGAGTACCAGAGAGCAGTCATTATTGTTGGACTGTATAATTGTTGGACTGTATAATTGTTGACTTCATTATTGTTGGACTGTATTATTGTTGGACTGTATAATTGTTGGACTATAATTGTTGGACTGTATTATTGTTGGACTGTATTATTGTTGGACTGTTGGACTGTATTATTGTTGGACTGTATTATTGTTGGACTGTATTATTGTTGGACTGTATTATTGTTGGACTGTTGGACTGTATTATTGTTGGACTGTATTATTGTTGGACTATATTATTGTTGGACTGTATTATTGTTGGACTGTTGGACTGTTAGACTGTATTATTGTTGACCGTATTATTGTTGACTGTATTATTGTTGGACTGTTGGACTGTTGGACTGTATTATTGTTGGACTGTTAGACTGTATTATTGTTAGACTGTATTATTGTTGGACTGTTATTATTGTTAGACTGTATTATTGTTAGACTGTTGGACTGTTATTACTGTATTATTGTTGGACTGTATTATTTTTGGACTGTATTATTGTTGGACTGTTGGACTGTTGGACTGTATAATTGTTGGACTGTTGGACTGTATTAATTGTTGGACTGTATTATTGTTGGACTGTATTATTGTTGGACTGTTGGGACTGTTGGACTGTATAACTGTTGGACTGTATAATTGTTGGACTGTATAATTGTTGGACTGTATTATTGTTGGACTGTTGGACTGTTGGACTGTATTATTGTTGGAACTGTTATTGTGGCCCAGACTGTATAATTGTTGGACTGTTGGACTGTATTATTGTTGGACTGTATAATTGTTGGACTGTTGGACTGTTATTGTTGGACTGTATAATTGTTGGACTGTATTATTGTTGACTGTTGGACTGTATAATTGTTGGACTGTATAATTGTTGGACTGTATTATTGTTGGACTGTATTAATTGTTGGACTGTAATTGTTGGACTGTACAATCCTTGGACTGTATAATTGTTGGACAGTATAATTGTTAGAGACTGTATAATTGTTGAGACAGTTATATAATTGTTGGACAGTGAGACATTGACCAAAAGATTGTTGGACTGTATAATTGTGAGACAGTATAATTGTTAGACTGTATTATTGTTGGACTGTATTGTTGGACACTGTGAGACATTGTTGGACTGTATAATTGTTAGACAGTTAGACCGTTAGACTGTATAATTGTTGGACTGTTGGACAGTAAGACTGTATTATTGTTGGACTGAATAATTGTTGAGACTGTATTATTGTTGGACTGTATGGGAGACTGTATTATTGTCCGGACTGTATAATTGTTAAACAGTGAGACAGTATACAGTTAGACAGTGAGACCGACAGTTAGACAGTTAGACGGTTGGACAGTAAGACAGTGAGACGGTTGGACCGAACTGTTAGACGGTTAGACAGTTACAATTGTTGGACCAAAATATTGTTGAGATGGTTAGACGGTTAGACAGTTAGACAGTTGGACAGTTATACAGTTGTGACAGTTACTGTTGGACCGTATTATTGTTGAGACATTTGGACGGTTATACAGTTAGACAGTGGACTGTTACACATTGTTAACGTTAAGACATTGTTGGACCGTTGGATATTTAGACGGTTATACATTGTTGGAGACAGTTATACAGTGAGACAATTAGACAGTGAGACAGTTATACAGTGAGACAATTAGACAGTGAGACAATTAGACAGTGAGACAGCTATGTTGGACCACATCGCTGATAAATTAGACAGGCACGACAGTTAGATTTATCTGTTAGACGTACAATTGTTGGACCAGTTAGATGGTTAACCGGGTTAGACATAATTGTTGGAGACAGTTATACAGTGAGATGTTCGGACCGGGGTTATCCAGTTATCCAGTTATCCATTGTTGGAAACAGTGAGACAGTTAGACAGTTAGATTGTTGGTTAACCGTTAGACAGTTAGTTGGTTAAATTGTTAGACGGTGAAATTGTTAGACAGTTAGACGGTTAACCGGTTAGACAGTTAAGTTGGTTAATTGTTAGACCGTTGGTGATTGTTGGACGGTTATACAGTTAGACAGTGGACCAAGTTGGATTGTTGTTGGTGAGACTGTTGTTACTGTTGACGGTTAGCCTCTTAAGTCGTTGGACCCATTTTTTCAAACATTCTGTTAAGGCTGTTGACTATAACAGAACGTACACTTAACGAAATGTTGCAGGAAAATTGTTCACTGAAAATGGAAAAATATATCAATTGTTGCCACTTGAACCAATTGATAAAGGTGATAACCACATTAAATGGGGCTGAGGTTGCAATTGTTACCTACAGCTTCCATTATTGTTGATGTCAACAGTCTTGTCATTTGCCTTGGATTTGTTTCTTGGTCAAATTGTTGCACAATTGCTTGGACCGTATTATTCTTCCAGTCCGTCCGACCGTATATTTTGCTGAGATTTCATTGTTGGACCGAATTATTTCCAGACAACAGCTATAGAATACCGTTACATCGCCGTGTATCAATTTGACGCTTATTAACGTTTACTAATTGTTACCTAAAGTTGCATTACAAAAGTATTTCTCAATTGGTTGGCGTTTTGTTGGAAGTTTATCGTCGACTGTGTTAAATTTTAATTTAAAAATGACGTTGGACCACAATTGCTGACTATAAAACGCTATTTTTTCCTCTTGATCACACAGTCAGCTAAGATCGATATCTAGGCTATTATGGACCGATTTAATTGAAAAAAAGAACAATAGTGATGTTTATGGACATCTAGGAGTGCCAACAAAGAAGATGGTCAATTGCTGTAATGAATGTTTTATATTTTGGACTGTTGGACTGTTGGACTGTATTGACTGTTGGACTGTTGACTGTATTATTGTTGGACTGAATTATTGTTGGACTGTATTATTGTTGGACTGTGGGACTGTTGGACTGTATTATTGTTGGACTGTATAATTGTTGGACTGTATAATTGTTGGACTGTATAATTGTTGGACTGTATTATTGTTGGACTGTATAATTGTTGGACTGTATAATTGTTGGACTGTATAATTGTTGGACTGTATTATTGTTGACCGTATAATTGTTGGACTGTATAATTGTTGGACTGTATAATTGTTGGACTGTATAATTGTTGGACTGTATAATTGTTGACTGTATAATTGTTGGACCGTATAATTGCTGGACCGTTGGACTGTATAATTGTTGGACTGTATAATTGTTGGACTGTATTATTGTGTGTTGACTGTATTATTGTATTATTGTTGGACTGTATTATTGTTGGACTGTATAATTGCTGGACTGTGGGACTGTTGACCGTATTATTGTTGACCGTATAATTGTTGGACTGTATAATTGTTGGACTGTATAATTGTTGGACTGTATTATTGTTGATTGTTGGACTGTATAATTGTTGGACTGTATAATTGTTGGACTGTATAATTGTTGGACTGTATAATTGTTGACCGTATAATTGTTGGACTGTATTATTGTTGGACTGTATAATTGTTGACCGTATAATTGTTGGACTGTATAATTGTTGGACTGTTGGACTGTATAATTGTTGGACTGTTGACTGTTATTGTTGGACTGTATTATTGTTGGACTGTTGACCGTATAATTGTTGGACTGTATTATTGTTGGACTGTATGAATTGTTGACTGTTGACTGTATTATTGTTGGACTGTATAATTGTTGGACTGTATATATTGTTGACTGTATAACTGTTGGACTGTATTATTGTTGGACTGTATTATTGTTGGACTGTATAATTGTTGACTGTATAATTGTTGGACTGTATTATTGTTGGACTGTATAATTGTTGGACGTTAGACGCGTTAGGACGGGGTTAGACACTTAACCGGTTAGACGGTGAGACAGTTAGACGGTTAGACAGTTAGACAGTTAGACAGCTATACATTTCCTAACAGTGAGACAGTTAGACGATTAGACAGTGAGACAGTTAGACAGTGAGACAGTGAAACAGTTAGACGGTTAGACAGTTGGCTAGACAGTGAGATTATTGTTGAGAAATTATTGTTGGACTGTTATACTGTTGACTGTATTATTGTTGGACTGTGAGACAGTTATTGTACATTGTTGGACTGACATTGTTGACTGTATTATTGTTAGACAGTGAGACTGTATTATTGTTGGATATAATTGTTGGACTGATAATTGTTGGACTGTATAATTGTTGACTGTATTATTGTTGGACTGGAAATTGTTGGACAAATTGTTGGACTGTATAATTAGACATGTATTATTGTTGGACTGTATAATTGTTGGACTCCATTGTTGGACTGTATAATTGTTGACTGTATAATTGTTGGACTGTTGACTGTATAAGACTGTATAATTGTTGAGAGTATTATTGAGAGGTTGAGATAATTGTTGGAGATTGTTGGACTGTATAATTGTTGGACTGAGAGTATTATTGTTGGACTGATAAGAGAGGCACTGTTGGACTGAGGAGAGATTGTTGGAGTTGGAGAGATTTGGACAGATCCACAAAGTTGGACTGTAAACAAATTGTTGACTGTATTATTGTTGATAAACCCCATATTGTTACTGGGTGATTATTGTTCCATAATTGTTGGACTGTTGGATCATAATTGCAGCTGTTGGAGTATAATTGTTGGACTGTATAATTGTTGGACTGTATAAGTTGGACTGTATAATTGTTGACTGTATTATTGTGAAGATAAACTGTATTATTGTTAAATAAACTGTATAATTTTATGTATTATTGTTGGACTGTTACTGTATTTGTTACATTGTTAAAACACTGTATAATTGTTACTGTATAATTGTTGACATTTGTAATGTCTGTTTATTTTTTGAATTGTTCTGTTATGTATAATTGTTTACTGTTAATTGTTACTGTTTATTGTTCACTGTTGGACATTTATTGTTGGACTGTATTATTGTTGGGACTTGACTGTATAATTGTTGGACAATGTTGGACTGTATAATTGTTTCTGTATTATTGCTGGGACTGTTGCTGTATAAATAAAGCCCTTTGAATTTAATGTTCATTTAATTGTTGACTGTATAATTGTTGGACTGTATAATTGGCAGATTGCCATAATTGTTCTTTAAAGAGTCAATATTAATCTGTATATTTGGACTGTATAATTGTTCACTTTTGTTTATTATTCTGGACTGTATTATTGTTGGACTGTATTATTGTTGGACTGTTGGACTGTTGGACTGTATTATTGCCAACAAATTGTTGGACTTTTTGTATTATTGAATTGAGTATTATTGTTGGACTGTATGGACTGTTGGTGTATTATGTTGGGACTGTTGGACTGTATTATTGTTGGATTGTTGGACTGAATTATTACTGTATTATTGTTGGACTGTTGGACTGTAGATTGTTGGACCGTATAATTGTTGACCGTATAATTGTTGGACCATAAGTTGGACTGTAGATTGTTGGACTGTATAATTGTTGGACTGTATAATTGTTGGACTGTATAATTGTTGACTGTATTATTGTTTCTGTATAATTGTTGGACTGTATAATTGTTGGACTGTAAGGACAGAGTATAATTGTTGGACAGATTGTTGGACCATAATTGTTGGACTGTAGATTGTTGGACTGTATAATTGTTGTTGACTGTATATTGTTGGACTGTATTATTGTTGGACTGTTGGACTGTATAATTGTTGGACTGTATTATTGTTGGACTGTATAATTGCTGACTGTAGACTGTTGGACTGTATAATTGTTGGACTGTATAATTGTTGGACTGATTGTTGGACTGTATAATTGTTGGACTGTAGAGTTGGACTGTATTATTGTTGGACAGAGTTGGACTGTATTATTGTTGGACTGCAGACTGTATAATTGTTGGACTGTATAATTGTTGGACTGTATAATTGTTGGACCAAAGTTGGACTGTATAATTGTTGGACCAGATAATTGTTGGACTGTATAATTGGGACTGTATAATTGTTGACTGTATTATTGTTGGACTGTTGGACTGTATAATTGTTACCATTATTGTTGGACTGTATTATTGTTGGACTGTATAATTGTTGGCAGAGTACCAGAGAGCAGAGTACCAGAGAGAGCAGAGTACCAGAGAGCAGAGTACCCGAGGCAGAGTACCAGAGAGCACTGTATTATTGTTGGACTGTATAATTGTTGGACTGTATAATTGTTGACTGTTGACTGTATAATTGTTGGACTGTATAATTGTTGGACTGTATAATTGTTGGACTGTATAATTGTTGACTGATATTGTTGGACTGTATAATTGTTGGACTGTATAATTGTTGGACTGTATTATTGTTGGACTGTATAATTGTTGACTGTATAATTGTTGGACTGTATAATTGTTGGACTGTATAATTGTTGACTGTATTATTGTTGGACTGTATAATTGTTGGACTGTATAATTGTTGACTGTATTATTGTTGGACTGTATAATTGTTGGACTGTATAATTGTTGGACTGTATTATTGTTGGACTGTTGGACTGTATAATTGTTGGACTGTATTATTGTTGGACTGTATAATTGTTGGACTGTATAATTGTTGGACTGTATAATTGTTGGACTGTGGATGTAATTGTTGGACTGTATAATTGTTGGACTGTATAATTGTTGGACTGTATAATTGTTGGACTGTATAATTGTTGGACTGTATTATTGTTGGACTGTATTATTGTTGGACTGTTGGACTGTATTATTGTTGGACTGTATAATTGTTGGACTGTTGGACTGTATAATTGTTGGACTGTATAATTGTTGGACTGTATAATTGTTGGACTGTATAATTGTTGGACTGTATTATTGTTGGACTGTTGGACTGTATAATTGTTGGACTGTATTATTGTTGGACTGTATTATTGTTGGACTGTGGGACTGTTGGACTGTATAATTGTTGGACTGTATAATTGTTGGACTGTATAATTGTTGGACTGTATTATTGTTGACTGTATAATTGTTGGACTGTATAATTGTTGGACTGTATAATTGTTGACTGTATTATTGTTGGACTGTATAATTGTTGGACTGTATAATTGTTGACTGTTGACTGTATAATTGTTGGACTGTATAATTGTTGGACTGTATAATTGTTGGACTGTATAATTGTTGGACTGTATAATTGTTGGACTGTATTATTGTTGGACTGTTGGACTGTATAATTGTTGGACTGTATAATTGTTGGACTGTATTATTGTTGGACTGTTGGACTGTATTATTGTTGGACTGTATTATTGTTGGACTGTTGGACTGTATAATTGTTGGACTGTATTATTGTTGACTGTATGACTGTTGACCGTATAATTGTTGGACTGTATTATTGTTGGACTGTATAATTGTTGGACTGTTGGACTGTATTATTGTTGGACTGTTGGACTGTATAATTGTTGGACTGTATAATTGTTGGACTGTATTATTGTTGGACTGTATTATTGTTGGACTGTATAATTGTTGGACTGTATAATTGTTGGACTGTATAATTGTTGGACTGTATTATTGTTGGACTGTATAATTGTTGGACTGTATAATTGTTGGACTGTATAATTGTTGGACTGTATAATTGTTGGACTGTATAATTGTTGGACTGTATAATTGTTGGACTGTATAATTGTTGGACTGTATAATTGTTGGACTGTATAATTGTTGGACTGTATAATTGTTGGACTGTATAATTGTTGGACTGTATTATTGTTGGACTGTATAATTGTTGACTGTATTATTGTTGGACTGTATAATTGTTGACTGTATAATTGTTGGACTGTATAATTGTTGACTGTATAATTGTTGGACTGTATAATTGTTGGACTGTATAATTGTTGGACTGTATTATTGTTGACTGTTGGACTGTATTATTGTTGGACTGTATAATTGTTGGACTGTATAATTGTTGACTGTATTATTGTTGGACTGTATAATTGTTGGACTGTTGACTGTATAATTGTTGGACTGTATAATTGTTGACTGTTGGACTGTATAATTGTTGGACTGTATAATTGTTGGACTGTTGACTGTATAATTGTTGGACTGTATAATTGTTGACTGTATTATTGTTGGACTGTATTATTGTTGGACTGTTGACTGTATAATTGTTGGACTGTATAATTGTTGGACTGTATTATTGTTGACTGTATAATTGTTGGACTGTATAATTGTTGGACTGTATAATTGTTGGACTGTATAATTGTTGGACTGTATAATTGTTGGACTGTATAATTGTTGGACTGTATTATTGTTGACCGTATAATTGTTGGACTGTATAATTGTTGGACTGTATAATTGTTGGACTGTATAATTGTTGGACTGTATAATTGTTGGACTGTATAATTGTTGACTGTATAATTGTTGGACTGTATAATTGTTGGACTGTATAATTGTTGACTGTATTATTGTTGGACTGTATAATTGTTGGACTGTATTATTGTTGGACTGTTGGACTGTATAATTGTTGGACTGTATTATTGTTGGACTGTATAATTGTTGGACTGTATAATTGTTGGACTGTATAATTGTTGGACTGTATTATTGTTGACCGTATAATTGTTGGACTGTATAATTGTTGGACTGTATAATTGTTGGACTGTATTATTGTTGGACTGTATAATTGTTGGACTGTATAATTGTTGGACTGTATAAGTTAGACAGTTAGACGTGTTAACCGGTTAGACAGTTAGATGGTTAACCGGTTAGACGGTGAGACTGTATAATTGTTGATACAGTTTACTGTATAAGTGAGACATTGTTGGACGGTATAATTGTTGGACTGGTTGACTGCATTATTGCCTGGACTTATTATTGTTGGACTGTATTATTGTTTCAAACATTCTGTATTAAGGCTGTGGACTGTTAACATTATTGTTACATTCGTATTATTTTTGGACTGTATTAATGTTGGACTGAAAATGGACTGTAAAATTGGACTGTATTATTGTATTATTGTTGAACTGTATTATTGTTGATATTATTGGTGGACCAATTGTTAAATGGGGCTGAGGTTGAGACAATACCTATTAGTTGGACCACATTGTTGGATGTGGACAGTCTTGTCATTTGCCGTATTACTGGACTGTTGGTTTCTTGGTCAAACGTTGACACAAGGACAACTGCTTTCTGTATAATTGTTGGACTGTATATTTTGGACTGTATTATTTACTGTTGACATTATTTGACCAGACTGTTGGACTGTATAAGAATATACATTGTTGACTGTATCAATTTGACTGTATAATTGTTGACTGTAATTGTTGGACCTATAATTGTTGGACTGTATATTGACAAAAGTATAATTGTTGAAGTGTTAATTGTTGAAAGTTAATTGTTGTACTGTTTTTATTTTAGGAAAATTGTTGGACTGTTGACTGTATAATTGTTGGACTATAAAACTGTATTATTTTGGACTGTATAATTGTTGGACACAGTCTTATTATTGATGGACTGTATTATTGGCTATTATTGTTGACTGTATTATTTTAATTGTTGAAATTGTTGGACCCAATATTGTGATGTTTATGTTGGACATTATTGTATTATTGTCGGGACTGGCCAATTGTTGAAAGAAGATGGTCAATTGGTAATTGATAATTGTTTTATAATTGTTGGACTTGCGCACTTGTGTATTATTGTTGGACTGTATAATTGCTGGGACTGTATAATTGTTGACTGTTATTTACGTCTCCTGCGGGTCTTTGGGGTGTTACATGCTATCAGATAATAGCTGTATAATTGTTGGACTGTATAATTGTTGGACTGTATAATTGTTGGACTGTATAATTGTTGGACTGTATTATTGTTGACTGTTGACTGTATAATTGTTGGACTGTATAATTGTTGGACTGTATTATTGTTGGACTGTTGGACTGTATAATTGTTGGACTGTATTATTGTTGGACTGTATAATTGTTGGACTGTATAATTGTTGGACTGTATAATTGTTGGACTGTATGACTGTTGGACTGTATAATTGTTGGACTGTATAATTGTTGGACTGTATTATTGTTGGACTGTATAATTGTTGGACTGTATTATTGTTGGACTGTATAATTGTTGGACTGTATTATTGTTGGACTGTTGACTGTATAATTGTTGGACTGTATAATTGTTGGACTGTATAATTGTTGGACTGTATAATTGTTGGACTGTATTATTGTTGGACTGTATAATTGTTGGACTGTTGGACTGTATTATTGTTGGACTGTATAATTGTTGGACTGTATAATTGTTGGACTGTATTATTGTTGGACTGTATTATTGTTGGACTGTATTATTGTTGACTGTATTATTGTTGGACTGTATAATTGTTGGACTGTTGGACTGTATAATTGTTGGACTGTTGGACTGTATAATTGTTGGACTGTATAATTGTTGGACTGTATAATTGTTGGACTGTATAATTGTTGGACTGTATATATTGCGTTGGACTGTATAATTGTTGGACTGTATTATTGTTGACTGTATTATTGTTGGACTGTATAATTGTTGACTGTATAATTGTTGGACTGTATAATTGTTGACTGTATCATTGTTGGACTGTATAATTGTTGGACTGTATAATTGTTGGACTGTATTATTGTTGGACTGTATTATTGTTGGACTGTTGACTGTATAATTGTTGACTGTTGGACTGTATAATTGTTGGACTGTATAATTGTTGGACTGTATAATTGTTGGACTGTATAATTGTTGGACCGTATAATTGTTGGACTGTATAATTGTTGGACTGTATTATTGTTGGACTGTTGGACTGTATAATTGTTGGACCGTATAATTGTTGGACTGTATATATTGTTGGACTGTATAATTGTTGGACTGTTGACGTATTATTGTTGGACTGTATTATTGTTGGACTGTATAATTGTTGGACTGTATAATTGTTGGACTGTATAATTGTTGGACTGTATTATTGTTGACTGTATAATTGTTGGACTGTATAATTGTTGGACTGTATTATTGTTGGACTGTATAATTGTTGGACTGTATAATTGTTGGACTGTATAATTGTTGTACTTTATTATTGTTGGACTGTATAATTGTTGGACTGTATAATTGTTGGACTGTATAATTGTTGGACTGTATAATTGTTGGACTGTATAATTGTTGGACTGTATAATTGTTGGACTGTATAATTGTTGGACTGTATAATTGTTGGACTGTATTATTGTTGGACTGTTGGACTGTATAATTGTTGGACTGTATAATTGTTGGACTGTATTATTGTTGGACTGTTGGACTGTATAATTGTTGGACTGTATTATTGTTGGACTGTTGGACAGTATTATTGTTGGACTGTATTATTGTTGGACTGTTGGACTGTATAATTGTTGGACTGTATAATTGTTGGACTGTATAATTGTTGTACTTTATTATTGTTGGACTGTATAATTGTTGGACTGTATAATTGTTGGACTGTATTATTGTTGGACTGTATAATTGTTGGACTGTATAATTGTTGGACTGTATAATTGTTGGACTGTATTATTGTTGGACTGTATAATTGTTGGACTGTATAATTGTTGGACTGTATTATTGTTGGACTGTATTATTGTTGGACTGTATAATTGTTGGACTGTATAATTGTTGGACTGTATAATTGTTGGACTGTATTATTGTTGGACTGTATTATTGTTGGACTGTATAATTGTTGGACTGTATGAATTGTTGGACTGTATTATTGTTGGACTGTATTATTGTTGACCGTATAATTGTTGGACTGTATTATTGTTGGACTGTATTATTGTTGACTGTTGGACTGTTGGACTGTATTATTGTTGGACTGTATTATTGTTGGACTGTATTATTGTTGGACTGTATTTTGTTGGACTGTATTATTGTTGGACTGTTGGACTGTTGGACTGTATTATTGTTGGACTGTTGGACTGTATTATTGTATTATTGTTGGACTGAATTATTGTTGGACTGTATTATTGTTGGACTGTATTATTGTTGGACTGTATAATTGTTGGACTGTATAATTGTTGGACTGTATAATTGTTGGACTGTATTATTGTTGGACTGTATAATTGTTGGACTGTATAATTGTTGGACTGTATAATTGTTGGACTGTATTATTGTTGGACTGTATAATTGTTGGACTGTATAATTGTTGGACTGTATAATTGTTGGACTGTATTATTGTTGGACTGTTGGACTGTTATTGTTGGACTGTATTATTGTTGGACTGTTGGACTGTATAATTGTTGGACTGTTGGACTGTTATTGTTGACTGTATTGTTGGACTGTATAATTGTTGGACTGTATTATTGTTGACCGTATAATTGTTGGACTGTATAATTGTTGGACTGTATAATTGTTGGACCGTATTATTGTTGGACTGTTGACCGTATAATTGTTGACGACTGTATAATTGTTGGACTGTATAATTGTTGGACTGTTGGACCGTATTATTGTTGGACTGTATAATTGTTGACTGTATCATTGTTGGACTGTATTATTGTTGGACTGTTGATTGTTGACTGTATTATTGTTGGACTGTTGACCGTATAATTGTTGGACTGTATAATTGTTGGACTGTATTAATTGTTGGACTGTTGGACTGTATTATTGTTGGACTGTATAATTGTTGGACTGTTGGACTGTATTATTGTTGGACTGTATAATTGTTGGACTGTTGGACTGTATAATTGTTGGACTGTATAATTGTTGGACTGTATTATTGTTGGACTGTATAATTGTTGGACTGTTGGACTGTATTATTGTTGGCAGAGGCCTGAGGCAGAGTACCAGAGGAGCAGAGTACCAGAGGGCAGAGTACCAGAGAGCAGAGTACCCGAGGCAGAGTACCAGAGAGCAGAGTACCCGAGGCAGAGTACTGTATTATTGTTGGCAGAGTTGGACCAGAGACTGTAGAGTTGGACTGTTGGACAGAGTTGGACTGTATTATTGTTGGACTGTTGCTGTATACCAGAGACTGTAGATTGTTACCAGTATAAGCAGAGAGCAGAGTTGGACTGTAAATTGGGACTGTATAATTGAGAGCAGAGTTGGACCAGATTGTTGGACTGTTGGACTGTATTGTTGGACTGTATTATTGTTGGCAGTATTATTGTTGGAGTACCAGAGGGCAGAGTAAGAGAGCAGAGGGTATAAGTACCAGAGAGCAGAGGTACCAGAGAGCAGAGTACCAGAGAGCAGAGAGTACCTGAGGCAGAGTACCAGAGAGCAGTCATTATTGTTGGACTGTATAATTGTTGGACTGTATAATTGTTGTGACTTGCTATTAAGCTGGACTGTATTATTGTTGGACTGTATAATTGTTGGACTGTATAATTGTTGGACTGTATTATTGTTGACTGTAATATTGTTGGACTGTATTATTGTTGACTGTTGGACTGTATTATTGTTGGACCGTATTATTGTTGACCGTTGGACCGTATTATTGTTGGACTGTTGGACTGTATAATTGTTGGACTGTATTATTGTTGGACTGTATTATTGTTGGACTGTATTATTGTTGGACTGTTGACTGTATAATTGTTGGATTGTTGGACTGTATTATTGTTGGACTGTATTATTGTTGGACTGTTGGACTGTATTATTGTTGGACTGTATTATTGTTGGACTGTTGGACTGTATAATTGTTGGACTGTTGGACTGTATTATTGTTGGACTGTATTATTGTTGGACTGTTGGACTGTATTATTGTTGGACTGTATTATTGTTGGACTGTATAATTGTTGGACTGTATATGTTGTTGGACTGTATGTATTGTTGGACTGTATTATTGTTGGACTATTGTTGGACTGTATTAATTGTTGGACTGTATTATTGTTGGACTGTATAATTGTTGGACTGTATAATTGTTGACTGTTGACTGTATAATTGTTGACTGTATAATTGTTGGACTGTATAATTGTTGGACTGTATAATTGTTGGACTGTATAATTGTTGGACTGTATAATTGTTGGACTGTATTATTGTTGGACCGTATTATTGTTGGACTGTTGGACTGTTGGACTGTAATTGTTGACTGTTGGACTGTATAATTGTTGGACTGTTGGACTGTTAATTGTTGGACTGTATAATTGTTGACTGTATAATTGTTGGACTGTATTATTGTTGGACTGTTGGACTGTATAATTGTTGGACTGTATTATTGTTGGACTGTATTATTGTTGGACTGTATAATGTTGGACTGTTGGACTGTATTATTGTTGGACTGTATTATTGTTGGACTGTTGGACCGTATAATTGTTGGACTGTATAATTGTTGGACTGTATAATTGTTGGACTGTATTGTTGACTGTATTATTGTTGACTGTATTATTGTTGGACTGTTGACGTATTATTGTTGACTGTATTATTGTTGGACTGTATTATTGTTGGACTGTATTATTGTTGGACTGTATGGACTGTTGGACTGTATTATTGTTGGACTGTATAATTGTTGGACTGTATAATTGTTGGACTGTATAATTGTTGGACTGTTGGACTGTATAATTGTTGACTGTATATTGTTGACTGTATAATTGTTGGACTGTATAATTGACGTTGGACTGTATAATTGTTGGACTGTATATTGTTGACTGCTGACCGTATAATTGTTGACTGTATAATTGTTAGTACTGTATAATTGTTGGACTGTATAATTGTTGGACTGTATAATTGTTGGACTGTATAATTGTTGGACTGTATATTGTTGACTGTATTATTGTTGGACTGTATAATTGTTGGACTGTATATTGTTGACTGTATAATTGTTGGACTGTATAATTGTTGACTGTATACTGTTGACCGTATTATTGTTGGACTGTATAATTGTTGGACTGTATTAATTGTTGGACTGTTATTGTTGACTGTATAATTGTTGGACTGTATAATTGTTGGACTGTATTATTGTTGGACTGTTGGACTGTATAATTGTTGGACTGTATAATTGTTGGACTGTATTATTGTTGACTGTATAATTGTTGGACTGTATAATTGTTGGACTGTATAATTGTTGACTGTATAATTGTTGGACTGTATAATTGTTGGACTGTATTATTGTTGGACTGTATATTGTTGGACTGTATAATTGTTGGACTGTATAATTGTTGGACTGTATAATTGTTGGACTGTATAATTGTTGGACTGTATAATTGTTGGACTGTATAATTGTTGGACTGTATTATTGTTGGACTGTATTATTGTTGGACCGTTGGACTGATTGTTGACTGTATTATTGTTGGACTGTATAATTGTTGACCGTTGACTGTATAATTGTTGGACTGTTGGACTGTATACTGTTGACTGTTGACCGTATTATTGTTGGACTGTATATATTGTTGACTGTATTATTGTTGGACTGTATAATTGGACTGTATTATTGTTGGACCGTATTATTGTTGGACTGTATTATTGTTGGACTGTTGACCGTATTATTGTTGGACTGTATTATTGTTGGACTGTATTATTGTTGACTGTTGACTGTATTATTGTTGGACTGTTGGACTGTATTATTGTTGGACTGTATAATTGTTGGACCGTATTATTGTTGGACTGTATAATTGCTGGACTGTATTATTGTTGGACTGTATAATTGTTGGACTGTATTATTGTTGGACTGTATAATTGTTGGACTGTATAATTGTTGGACTGTATAATTGTTGGACTGTATAATTGTTGGACTGTATAATTGTTGGACCGTATTATTGTTGGACCGTATTATTGTTGGACTGTATAATTGTTGGACTGTTGACTGTATTATTGTTGACCGTATAATTGTTGGACTGTATAATTGTTGGACTGTATTATTGTTGGACTGTTGGACTGTATAATTGTTGGACTGTTGGACTGTATTATTGTTGGACTGTATTATTGTTGACCGTTGGACTGTATAATTGTTGGACTGTATTATTGTTGGACTGTATAATTGTTGGACTGTATTAATTGTTGGACTGTATTATTGTTGACTGTATAATTGTTGACCGTATTATTGTTGGACCGTATAATTGTTGACCGTATAACTGTTGACCGTATAATTGTTGGACTGTATAATTGTTGACTGTATTATTGCTGGACCGTATAATTGTTGGACTGTATAATTGTTGACCGTATAATTGTTGGACCGTATAATTGTTGGACTGTATTATTGTTGGACCGTATAATTGTTGGACTGTATAATTGTTGGACTGTATAATTGTTGGACTGTATAATTGTTGGACTGTATATATTGTTGGACTGTATAATTGTTGGACTGTATTATTGTTGACCGTATAATTGTTGGACTGTATAATTGTTGGACTGTATAATTGTTGGACTGTTGGACTGTATAATTGTTGGACTGTATAATTGTTGACTGTATAATTGTTGGACTGTATTATTGTTGGACCGTATTATTGTTGACCGTATAATTGTTGACCGTATAATTGTTGACTGTATTATTGTTGGACTGTATTATTGTTGGACCGTATAATTGCTGACCGTATTATTGTTGGACTGTAATTGACTGTATAACTGTTGGACTGTTATTGTGACTGTATTATTGTTGGACTGTATAATTGTTGGACTGTATTATTGTTGGACTGTATAATTGTTGGACTGTATGATTGTTGGACTGTATTATTGTTGGACTGTTGACTGATATTGTTGGACTGTATAATTGTTGGACTGTATTATTGTTGGACTGTATTATTGTTGGACTGTTGGACTGTATAATTGTTGGACTGTATAATTGTTGGACTGTAGTATTGTTGACCGTATAATTGTTGGACTGTATAATTGTTGGACTGCATATTGTTGACTTGTTGGACTGTATAATTGTTGACTGTATAATTGTTGGACTGTATAATTGTTGGACTGTATTATTGTTGGACTGTATTATTGTTGGACTGCATAATTGTTGGACTGTTGACTGTATAATTGTTGGACCGTTGGACTGTATGATTGTTGGACTGTATAATTGTTGGACTGTATTATTGTTGGACTGTATTATTGTTGACCGTATAATTGTTGACCGATTGTTGGACTGTATTATTGCTGGACTGTATAATTGTTGGACCGTTGGACTGTATAATTGTTGGACTGTATAATTGTTGGACTGTATAATTGTTGGACTGTATAATTGTTGGACTGTATAATTGTTGGACTGTATTATTGTTGGACCGTATTATTGTTGGACTGTATAATTGTTGGACTGTTGGACTGTATTATTGTTGGACTGTATAATTGTTGGACTGTATTATTGTTGGACTGTATAATTGTTGGACTGTATAATTGTTGGACTGTTGGACTGTATTATTGTTGACTGTATAATTGTTGGACTGTTGGACTGTATTATTGTTGGACTGTATAATTGTTGACTGTTGGACTGTATAATTGTTGGACTGTATAATTGTTGGACTGTATAATTGTTGACCGTATATTGTTGGACTGTTGACTGTATAATTGTTGGACTGTATAATTGTTGACTGTATAATTGTTGGACTGTATTATTGTTGGACTGTATAATTGTTGACTGTATAATTGTTGACTGCAATGAATTGTTGGACTGTATTATTGTTGGACTGTTGGACTGTATAATTGTTGGACTGTATAATTGTTGGACTGTATAATTGTTGGACTGTTGGACTGTATTATTGTTGACTGTACCGTATAATTGTTGGACCGTATAATTGTTGACCGTATAATTGTTGGACTGTATTATTGTTGACCGTTGACCGTATAATTGTTGACCGTATAATTGTTGGACTGTATTATTGTTGGACTGGTTGGAGCCGTATAATTGTTGGACTGTATAATTGTTGGACTGTAGCTATTGTTGGACCGTATAATTGTTGACCGTATAATTGTTGACCGTATAATTGTGGACCGTTGGACCGTTATAATTGTTGACCGTTAACTGTATTACCGTTGACCGTATAATTGTTGGACTGTTGGACTGTATAATTGTTGGACTGTTGGACTGTATTATTGTTGGACCTGTTGACTGTATTATTGTTGACCTGTTGGAGAAGAATTGTTGGACTGTATAATTGTTGACCGTAATAATTGTTGGACCGTATTATTGTTGACCGTATTATTGTTGGACCGTATTATTTTTGGACTGTTGACCGTATTATTGTTGGACTGTATAATTGTTGGACTGTATTATTGTTGGACTGTTGGACTGTATAATTGTTGACTGTATTATTGTTGACCTGTATTGGACTGTTGGACTGTTGGACAGTATTATTGTTGCTGTATTATTGTTGGACTGTTGGACTGTATAATTGTTGGACTGTATAATTGTTGACTGTATAATTGTTGTACTTTATAATTGTTGACTGTATAATTGTTGGACTGTATAATTGTTGACTGTATAATTGTTGACTGTATTATTGTTGGACTGTATAATTGTTGACCGTATAATTGCTGACTGTATAATTTGGACTGTATTTTTTGTTGACCGTATAATTGTTGGACTGTATAATTGTTGACTGTATAATTGTTGGACCGTATTATTGTTGGTATAATTGTTGGACTGTATAATTGTTGGACTGTATTATTGTTGACTGTAATATTGTTGGACTGTACTGTATTATTGTTGGACGTGTATAATTGTTGGACTGTTGGACTGTATTATTGTTGGTCTGCTGTATTATTGTTGGACTGTATTATTGCTGGGACTGTTGACCGTATTATTATTACACTGTATTATTGTTGACTGTTGGACTGTTGACCGTATTATTGTTGACTGTATTATTGTTGACTGTATTGGCTGTTGGACTTATTGTTGACCGAATTATTGTTGGACTGTATTATTGTTGACTGCTGTTGACTGTATTATTGTTGACCGTTGACTGTATAATTGTTGACTGTGTAATTGTTGGACTGTATAATTGTTGACTGTTGGACTGTATTATTGTTGGACCGTAATATTGTTGACCGTATAATTGCTGGACTGTTGACTGTTGACCGTATTATTGTTGGACCGTATTAGCTGTTGACTGTTGACCGTATTATTGTTGACCGTATAATTGTTGACTGTATACAGTTGAGTTTATTGTTGACAGTTAACCAGTGAGACAGTTGAACAGTTATCCTTGTTGACAGTTATTATTGTATTACAGTTGAGACAGGTTGGAGTTATATAGTATTGTTGACCGGACAGTTGAGACATTTTGTTGGACTGTATAATTGTTGACAGTGTAAGTTAGACTGTATAATTGTTGGACTGTATTATTGTTATATAATTGTTAGACAGTTAATTGTTAGACAGTATAATTGTAAGACTGTTATTATTGTTGACAGTATAATTGTTGACAGCTATAATTGTTGGACTGTATAAGTTAGATTATTGTGAGACAGGAATGTTGATCATAATTGTTGGACGGTTAGACAGTAAGACAGTGAGACGGGGTTAGACGGTTAATTGCTGGACAGTTAGACAGTTAGACAGTGAGATGGTTAGACGGTTAGACAGTAATATTGCATTATTGTTGGACTGACAGTTACAGTTGGACAGTGATAATTAGTTGGACCGTACAGTTAGACAGTTGACAGTATAATTGTTGGACCGTATTATTTTGACCGTATAATTGTTGACAGTATAATTGTTGACCGATAATTGTTGGACCGTATTATTGCTGACCGTATAATTAGACAGTGATAATTGTTGACCGTATTATTGTTGACAATTGAAATGTATAATTGTTGACCGTATAACCAGTTGGACTGGTTTATTGTTGACCGTTGAGACAGTATAATTGTTGACAGTATAATTGTTGACCGTTATCCACCGTTATCCGTTGACCGTTGGACCGCATAATTGCTGGACAGTTGACCGTATTATTGTTGGACTGTATAATTGTTGCTTGGACCGTATTATTGTTGGACGGTTATTGTTGACCGTATTATTGTTGACCGTTGACCGTATAATTGTTGGACAGTTATTGTTGACCGTATTATTGCTTGTTGACCGTATAATTGTTGGACGTATAATTGTTGGACTGTATAATTGTTGACTTATAATTGTTGACCGTATTATTGTTGGACTGTATAATTGGACTGTATAATTGTTGGACTGTTGACTGTATTATTGTTGACCGTATAATTGCTGGACTGTTGACCGTATAATTGTTGACTGATAATTGAAAACCGTAATATGCGACTTGACTGTATAATTGTTGACTGTATAATTGCTGGACCGTATAATTGTTGACACGTATTATTACAGTTTGTTTTGACCGTATAATTGTTGACCGTACGGACAATTGCTGGACTGTATAATTGTTGACCAGTACTGTATTATTGTTGGACTGTATAATTGTTGGACTGTATAAATTGTTGACCGTATAATTGACTGTATAATTGGACTGTATTATTGTTGACCGTATAATTGTTGACCGTATAATTGCTTATTATTGCTTGTATAATTGTTGACCGTAAATTGTTGACCGTATTGTTGACCGTATAATTGTTGGACTGTATTATTGTTGACCGTATAATTGTTGACTGTATAATTGTTGGACCGTATAAAATTGCTACCGTATAATTGTTGGTATTACTGTATTATTGTTGACCGTATATTGCTGGACTGTATTGTTGACCGTATTATTGCTGGACTGTTGACCAATATTGTTGACCGTATTATTGTTGGACATCTGTTGGACTGTATTATTGTTGGATTGTTGGACTGTAAATTGTTGACTGTTACTGTTATTGTTGACCGTATAATTGTTGGACTGTATTATTGTTGGACTGTATAATTGTTGTATAATTGTTGGACCGTATTATTGTTGGACTGTTACCGTATTATTGTTGAATAGTTGGCGTTCGTATTATTGCAATTGTTGGACCGTATAATTGCTGGACTGTATTAATTGTTGTAACGACCGTATAATTGTTGACCGTAGAATTGTTGGACTGTATTTTAATGACCGTATTATTGTTGACTGTATAATTGTTGACCGTATAATTGTTGGACTGTATAATTGTTGACTGTATAATTGTTGGACTGTTATTATTGTTGACCGTATAATTGTTGACCGTATAATTGTTGGACCGTATAATTGTTGGACCGTATTATTGTTGACCGTATAATTGTTGGACTGTATAATTGTTGACCGTTAATTGTTGACCGTATTATTGTTGACTGTATAATTGTTGACCGTATAATTGTTGGACTGTATAATTGTTGACTGTTGGACTGTTACCGTTAATTGTTGGACCGTATAATTGTTGGACTGTATAATTGTTGACCGTATAATTGTTGGACCGTATTATTGTTGGACGTATAATTGTTGGACCGTATTATTGTTGGACCGTATAATTGTTGACTGTATAATTGTTGACTGTATTATTGTTGGACTGTTGACCGTATAATTGTTGACTGTATTATTGACTGTACTTATTGGACTGTTGACTGTATAATTGTTGACTGTATAATTGTTGACTGTATAATTGTTGGACGTATTATTGTTGGACTGTATTATTGTTGGACTGTATTATTGACTGTATAATTGTTGGACTGTATAATTGTTGGACTGTTATAATTGTTGGACTGTATTATTGTTGACTGTATTATTGTTGACTGTATTATTGTTGGACCGTATAAATTGACTGTATTATTGTTGACTGTATAATTGTTGGACCGTATAATTGTTGGACTGTATAATTGTTGACCGTATTATTTGACTGTTGGACTGTATAATTGTTGGACTGTATAATTGTTGGACTGTATAATTGTTGGACTGTTGACCGTATAATTGTTGACCGTATAATTGTTGACCGTATAATTGTTGGACTGTTGGACTGTATTATTGTTGACTGTATAATTGTTGGACTGTATTATTGTTGACTGTTGACAGTATTAATTGTTGACTGTATTAATTGTTGGACTGTATAATTGTTGGACTGTATAATTGTTGACTGTATAATTGTTGACTGTATTATTGTTGACTGTATAATTGTTGACGTTGTATAATTGTTGACTGTATAATTGTTGACTGTATTATTGTTGGACTGTATAATTGTTGACTGTATAATTGTTGTATAATTGTTGGACTGTATAATTGTTGACTGTATTATTGTTGACCGTATAATTGTTGACCGTATAATTGTTGACTGTATTATTGTTGGACTGTATTATTGTTGACCGTATAATTGTTGGACTGTATAATTGTTGGACTGTATAATTGTTGACTGTATAATTGTTGGACTTTATTATTGTTGACTGTATAATTGTTGGACTGTATAATTGTTGACCGTATAATTGTTGACCGTATTATTGTTGACCGTATAATTGTTGACCGTATTATTGTTGACCGTATTATTGTTGGACTGTTACTGTTGACCGTATAATTGTTGGACTGTTGATATAATTGTTGACCGTATAATTGTTGGACTGTATAATTGTTGACTGTATTATTGTTGACCGTTATTGTTGGACCGTATTATTGCTGGACTGTATATTGTTGGACTGTTGGACTGTATAATTGCTGACTGTATAATTGGACCGTTGGACTGTATAATTGTTGACCGTATAATTGCTGGACTGTATTGTTGGACTGTATAATTGTTGACTGTATTATTGTTGGACTGTATAATTGTTGACCGTATTATTGTTGACCGTATTATTGTTGGACTGTATAATTGTTGACCGTATGGACCGTATATTGCGTGGATTGTTGGACCGTATTATTGTTGACCGTATAATTGTTGGACTGTATAATTGTTGACTTATAATTGTTGACCGTATTATTGTTGACCGTATTGGACTGTATAATTGTTGACCGTATAATTGTTGACCGTATTATTGTTGACGTATAATTGTTGACCGTATAATTGTTGGACGTTGTATTATTGTTGGACCGTATTATTGCTGGACTGTTGACCGTATTATTGTTGACCGTATTATTGTTGGACCGTATTATTGTTGGACCGTTATTGTTGACCGTATTATTGTTGGACTGTTGACTGTTAATTGCTGGACTGTATAATTGTTGGACTGTATAATTGTTGGACTGTATTATTGTTGACTGTATAATTGTTGACCGTATAATTGTTGGACTAAATGTTGACCGTATAATTGTTGGACCGTATAATTGTTGGACTGTATAATTGTTGGACTGTATAATTGTTGACCGTATAATTGTTGACTGTAATATTGTTGACTGTATAATTGTTGACTGTATAATTGTTGGACTGTATAATTGTTGGACTGTATTGACTGTAATTGTTGGACTGTATAATTGTTGACTGTATAATTGTTGACCGTATTATTGACTGTATTATTGTTGACCGTATAATTGTTGGACCGTATTATTGTTGACCGTATTATTGTTGGACTGTTGACCGTATAATTGCTGGACTGTATTATTGTTGGACTGTATTATTGTTGACCGTATTATTGTTGGACTGTATAACTGTTGGACTGTATTATTGTTGGACTGTTTATTATTGCTGACCGTTATTGTTGACCTGTTGACTGTATAATTGTTGACCGTATTATTGTTGACCGTATTATTGTTGGACTGTATTATTGTTGACCGTATAATTGTTGACCGTATAATTGTTGGACTGTATTATTGTTGGACTGTATAATTGTTGACCGTATAATTGTTGGACTGTATAATTGTTGACTGTATAATTGTTGGACTGTATAATTGTTGACCGTATAATTGTTGGACTGTATAATTGTTGACTGTTACTGTTATTGTTGACCGTATAATTGTTGGACTGCTGGACTGTATTATTGTTGTTGACCGTTATTGTTGACTGTATAATTGTTGACTGTATAATTTGGACTGTATAATTGTTGGACTGTATTATTGTTGGACTGTATAAACTGTATAATTGTTGGACTGTATAATTGTTGGACTGTATAATTGTTGACCGTATAATTATTGTTGTATTATTGTTGACCGTATAATTGTTGGACCGTATAATTGTTATATTATTGTTGACCGATAATTGTTGACTGTTGACGTATAATTGTTGACTGTTGGACTGTATAATTGTTGACCGTATTATTGTTGGACTGTATAATTGTTGACTGTTGATAATTGTTGACCGTATAATTGTTGACCGTATTATTGTTGGACTGTATAATTGTTGGACGTATAATTGTTATATTGTTGGACGTATTATTGTTGACCGTATTATTGTTGGACCTGTTGACTGTATAATTGTTGGACGTATAATTGTTGACCGTAATATTGTTGACCGTATAATTGTTGACCGTATAATTGTTGGACGTATAATTGTTGACTGTATTATAATTTGGACTGTATAATTGTTGACTGTTGGACTGTATAATTGTTGGACTGTTGACCGTATTATTGTTGACCGTATAATTGTTGGACGTATAATTGTTGGACCGTATATTGTTGACCGTATAATTGTTGACGTATAATTGTTGACCGTATTATTGTTGACCGTATTATTGTTGGACTGTATAATTGTTGACCGTATAATTGTTGGACTGTATTATTGTTGACCGTATTATTTGACCGTATAATTGTTGGACCGTATAATTGTTGATTGTATAATTGTTGGACTGTATAATTGTTGGACTGTTGTATTATTGTTGACTGTATTATTGTTGGACTGTATTATTGTTGACCGTATTAATTGTTGACCGTTGATTATAATTGTTGACGTATTATTGTTGACCGTATAATTGCTGGACCGTGGATTGTTGACCGTATTATTGTTGGACTGTATAATTGTTGACCGTATTATTGTTGACGTATAATTGTTGGACTGTATAATTGTTGGACTATAATTGTTGGACTGTTAATTGTTGACCGTATAATTGTTGACCGTATTATTGTTGGACTGTATAATTGTTGGACTGTATAATTGTTGGACTGTATAATTGTTGACCGTATAATTGTTGGTATAATTGTTGACTGTATAATTGTTGGACCGTTGACCGTATTATTGTTGACCGTTTAATTGTTGACCGTATAATTGTTGGTATTACTGTTGATTAATTGTTGACCGTTGACCGTATTATTGTTGGACCGTATAATTGTTGGACTGTTGACCGTATAATTGTTGGATTGTTGTATAATTGTTGGACCGTATAATTGTTGGACTGTATAATTGTTGGACCGTATAATTGTTGGACTTGGACGTATTATTGTTGACCGTATAATTGTTGGATTGTTGACTGTATAATTGTTGACTGTATAATTGTTGACCGTATTATTGTTGACCGTATTATTGTTGACTGTATTAATTGTTGACCGTATAATTGTTGACCGTATTATTGTTGGACCGTATAATTATTATTGTTGGACTGTATTATTGTTGACCGTATAATTGTTGACCGTTATAATTGTTGGACTGTATTATTGACTGTTGACTGTATAATTGTTGGATTGTTGACCGTATAATTGTTGACCGTATTATTGTTGGACTGTATTATTGTTGACCGTATAATTGTTGGACCGTATAATTGTTGACCGTATAATTGTTGACCGTATAATTGTTGACCGTATTATTGTTGATTTTGTGTTGGACTGTATAATTGTTGGACCGTATAATTGTTGGACTGTATATTGTTGACCGTATAATTGTTGGACTGTATAATTGTTGACCGTATAATTGTTGGACTGTATAATTGTTGGACTGTATAATTGTTGACTGTATTATTGTTGGACTGTTGGACAGTATTATTGTTGACTGTATTATTGTTGGACTGTATAATTGTTGACTGTATAATTGTTGACCGTATTATTGTTGGACTGTATATTGTTGACCGTATAATTGTTGGACTGTATAATTGTTGACCGTATAATTGTTGACCGTTGGACTGTATAATTGTTGACGTATTGTTGGACTGTATAATTGTTGACCGTATAATTGTTGGACTGTTATTGTTGACTGTATAATTGTTGACCGTATAATTGCTGGACTGTATTATTGTTGACCGTATAATTGTTGACCGTATAATTGTTGACTGTATAATTGTTGGACCGTATAATTGTTGACCGTATAATTGTTGGACTGTATTATTGTTGACTGTATAATTGTTGACCGTATAATTGTTGACCGTATTATTGTGGACTGTATAATTGTTGACTGTATTATTGTTGACCGTATAATTGTTGACTGTATTATTGCTGTTGACTGTATAATTGTTGGACTGTATAATTGTTGGACCGTATTATTGTTGACCGTTTATTGTTGACGTATAATTGTTGACCGTATAATTGTTGGACTGTATTATTGTTGACCGTATAATTGTTGGACTGTTGACCGTATAATTGTTGACCGTATAATTGTTGACTGTATAATTGTTGGACTGTATAATTGTTGGACTGTATAATTGTTGACTGTATAATTGTTGACCGTATTATTGTTGACCGTATAATTGTTGACCGTATAATTGTTGACCGTATTATTGTTGGACTGTTGTTGACCGTATAATTGTTGACTGTATTATTGTTGACTGTATAATTGTTGACGTATTATTGACTGTTGGACTGTTGACCGTATTATTGTTGGACCGTATATTATTGTTGGACTGTATTATTGTTGGACTGTATAATTGTTGGACTGTATAATTGTTGACTGTATAATTGTTGGACTGTATTATTGTTGACCGTATAATTGTTGGACTGTATAATTGTTGGACTGTATTATTGTTGGACTGTATTATTGTTGACCGTATAATTGTTGACCGTATAATTGTTGACTGTACCGTATAATTGTTGACTGTATAATTGTTGACGTATAATTGTTGGACTGTATAATTGTTGGACTGTATTATTGTTGACTGTATAATTGTTGGACTGTAGATTGTTGGACGTATTATTGTTGACTGTTGGACCGTATTATTGTTGGACTGTATAATGGACTGTATAATTGTTGACTGTATAACTGGACTATTATTGTTGACCGTATTATTGTTGGACTGTATTATTGTTGACGTATTATTGTTGACTTGGACTGTATTATTGCTGGACTGTATAATTGTTGGACGTTGTATAATTGTTGACCGTATTATTGTTGACCGTATAATTTGACTGTTGGACTGTATTATTGTTGGACCGTATAATTGTTGGACCGTATTATTGTTGGACTGTATAATTGTTGGACCGTATAATTGTTGACTGTATAATTGTTGGACTGTATAATTGTGGACCGTATTATTGTTTGACTGTATAATTGTTGACTGTATAATTGTTGGACTGTATAATTGTTGGACCGTATTATTGTTGACCGTATAATTGTTGACCGTATAATTGTTGACCGTATAATTGTTGACCGTATTATTGCTGACCGTATAATTGTTGACCGTATAATTGTTGACCGTATAATTGACTGTTAATTATTGTTGACGTATAATTGTTGACCGTATAATTGTTGGACCGTATAATTGTTGGACTGTATAATTGTTGGACTGTATAATTGTTGGACTGTATATTGTTGACCGTATAATTGTTGACTGTATAATTGTTGACTGACCGTATAATTGTTGGACCGTATAATTGTTGACCGTATTATTTGACCGTTGGACCGTATTATTGTTGGACCGTATAATTGTTGACTTGATTATTGTTGACCGTATAATTGTTGACGTATAATTGTTGACCGTATTATTGTTGGACTGTATTGACCGTATAATTGTTGACCGTATAATTGCTGGACCGTATTATTGTTGACCGTTGGACCGTATAATTGTTGACCGTATAATTGTTGACCGTATTATTGCTGTTGACCGTATAATTGTTGACCGTATAATTGTTGGACTGTATAATTGTTGGACCGTATAATTGTTGGACTGTATAATTGACCGTTGGACTGTATAATTGTTGACTGTATAATTGTTGACCGTATAATTGTTGACCTGTATAATTGTTGACCGTATTAAATTGTATAATTGTTGGACTGTATAATTGTTGGACTGTATAATTGTTGACCGTATAATTGTTGACCTGTATAATTGTTGACCGTATAATTGTTGGACGTATTATTGTTGACCGTATAATTGTTGACCGTATTAATTGTATTATTGACCGTATAATTGTTGACCGTATTATTGTTGACCGTATAATTGACCGTATTATTGTTGACCGTTGTATAATTGTTGACCGTATTATTGTTGACCGTATATTGTTGACTGTATTATTGTTGGACCGTATAATTGTTGACTGTTGGTATAATTGTTGGACTGTATAATTGCTGGACTGTATTATTGTTGGACTGTTGGACCGTATAATTGTTGGACTGTATAATTGTTGGACGTTGACCGTATAATTGCTGACCGTATAATTGTTGACCGTATTATTGTACCGTTGACCGTATAATTGTTGACCGTATAATTGTTGGACCGTATAATTGTTGACGTATTATTGTTGACTGTATAATATTGACTGACCGTATAATTGTTGACCGTATAATTGTTGTTGACCGTATTATTGTTGGACCGTATAATTGTTGGACTGTATAATTGTTGACTGTATAATTGTTGGACTGTATAATTGTTGACCGTATAATTGTTGGACCGTATAATTGTTGACCGTTGACCGTATTATTGTTGACCGTATAATTGTTGACCGTATAATTGTTGGACTGTATAATTGTTGACGTATAATTGTTGACCGTATTATTGCTGACCGTATTATTGTTGACTGTTGACCGTATAATTGTTGACCGTATTATTGCTGGACCGTATTATTGTTGACCGTATATTGTTGACCGTATAATTGTTGACCGTATAATTGTTGACCGTATAATTGTTGACCGTATTATTGTTGACCGTATAATTGTTGACTGTATAATTGACCGTATTATTGTTGACTGTATAATTGTTGACCGTATAATTGTTGGACTGTATTATTGTTGGACCGTTGTATAATTGTTGGACTGTTGGATAATTGTTGACCGTATAATTGTTGGACCGTATAATTGTTGACCGTATAATTGTTGGACCGTATAATTGTTGACTGTATTATTGTTGACCGTTGGACTGTATAATTGTTGGACGTATAATTGTTGGACTGTATTATTGTTGGACTGTTGTATTATTGTTGACCGTATTATTGTTGGACGTATTATTGTTGACGTATTATTGTTGACCGTATTATTGTTGTTGACCGTATAATTGTTGAATTGTTGGACTGTATAATTGTTGACTGTATTATTGTTGGACTGTATAATTGTTGGACTGTATAATTGTTGGACTGTATAATTGTTGACTTTATTATTGTTGGACTGTATAATTGTTGACTGTATAATTGTTGACCGTAATTGTTGACCGTATAATTGTTGACCGTATAATTGTTGACTGTATAATTGTTGACGTATTATTGTTGACCGTATAATTGTTGACCGTATAATTGTTGACCGTATTATTGTTGGACTGTTTATTGTTGACCGTATTATTGTTGGACTGTATAATTGTTGACCGTATTGTTGACCGTATTATTGACCGTTGACGTATTGCTGACCGTATTATTGTTGACTGTATTATTGTTGGACTGTTGGACTGTATTATTGTTGGACCGTATTGACCGAATAATTGTTGACCGTATAATTGTTGACTGTATTATTGTTGACCGTATAATTGTTGACTGTATAATTGTTGGACTGTATAATTGTTGGACCGTATAATTGTTGACTATTGACCGTATAATTGTTGGACTGTATAATTGTTGGACGTATTATTTGTTGGACTGTATAATTGTTGGACTGGACGTATAATTGTTGACCGTATTATTGTTGGACCGTATATTGTTGACTGTATAATTGTTGACCGTATTATTGTTGGACTGTATAATTGTTGGACTGTTGGACTGTATTATTGTTGACCGTATAATTGTTGACCGTATAATTGTTGGACTGTATAATTGTTGACCGTATAATTGTTGACCGTATTATTGTTGACCGTATTATTGTTGACCGTATAATTGTTGACCGTTACCGTATTATTGTTGGACTGTATAATTGTTGACTGTATAATTGTTGGACTGTATTATTGTTGACTGTATAATTGTTGACCGTATAATTGTTGGACTGTATTATTGTTTATAATTGTTGGACTGTATAATTGTTGACCGTATTATTGTTGGACTGTATAATTGTTGACCGTTAATTGTTGACTGTATTATTGTTGACCGTATAATTGTTGACCGTATTATTGTTGGACCGTATAATTGTTGGACTGTTGTATAATTGTTGTATTATTGTTGACTGTATTATTTGACCGTATAATTGTTGACCGTATAATTGTTGGACCGTATTATTGTTGACGTATTATTGTTGGACTGTATAATTGTTGGACGTATAATTGTTGGACTGTATAATTGTTGACCGTATAATTGCTGGACTGTATAATTGTTGACCGTATAATTGTTGACCGTATAATTGTTGACCGTATAATTGTTGGACCGTATAATTGTTGGACCGTATAATTGTTGACCGTATAATTGTTGGACTGTATTATTGTTGGACTGTATAATTGTTGACCGTTGACCGTATAATTGTTGGACTGTATTATTGTTGACGTATAATTGTTGGACCGTATAATTGTTGACCGTATAATTGTTGACTGTATTATTGTTGGACCGTATAATTGTTGACCGTATTATTGTTGACCGACTGTATAATTGTTGACTGTATAATTGTTGACCGTATTATTGTTGACCGTTATTGTTGGACTGTATTATTGTTGACCGTATTATTGTTGACGTATTATTGTTGGACCGTATTATTGACTGTGGACCGTTGACCGTATATTGTTGGACGTATAATTGTTGACCGTATAATTGTTGACCGTATAATTGTTGACGTATAATTGATTGTTGACCGTATTATTGACCGTTGGACTGTATAATTGTTGACCGTATTATTGTTGACCGTATTATTGTTGACCGTATAATTGTTGACCGTATAATTGTTGTATAATTGTTGACCGTATAATTGTTGGACTGTATTATTGTTGACCGTATAATTGGACTGTATAATTGTTGACCGTATTATTGTTGACCGTTGACCGTATAATTGTTGACCGTATAATTGCTGGACCGTATAATTGTTGACCGTATAATTGTTGGACCGTATTATTGTTGACTGTATAATTGTTGACCGTATTATTGTTGACCGTATTATTTGTATAATTGTTGACCGTATAATTGTTGACCGTATAATTGTTGACTGTATTATTGTTGGACTGTATAATTGTTGACTGTATTATTGTTGACTGTATTATTTGGACTGTATAATTGTTGACCGTATTATTGTTGACTGTATTATTGTTGACCGTATTATTGTTGGACTGTATTATTGTTGGACGTATTATTGTTGTATAATTGTTGACCGTATTATTGTTGGACCGTATTATTGTTGACCGTATTATTGTTGACCGTATTATTGTTGGACCGTATTATTGTTGACTGTATAATTGTTGACCGTATTATTGTTGACTGTATTATTGTTGGACTGTATTATTGACTGTATAATTGGACTGTATAATTGTTGACCGTATAATTGTTGGACCGTATATTGTTGACCGTATAATTGTTGGACTGTATAAATTGTTGACCGTATAATTGTTGACTGTATTATTGTTGACCGTATAATTGTTGGACTGTATAATTGTTATTATTGCTGGACTGTATTATTGTTGACCGTATAATTGTTGGACTGTATAATTGTTGACCGTATTATTGCTGGACTGTATAATTGTTGACCGTATAATTGTTGGACCGTATAATTGTTGGACTGTATAATTGTTGACCGTATAATTGTTGGACTGTTGGACTGTATAATTGTTGACCGTATTATTGTTGACTGTTGGACCGTATAATTGTTGACCGTATAATTGTTGGACTGACCGTATAATTGTTGACCGTATAATTGTTGACCGTATTATTGTTGACTGTATATTGTTGACTGTATAATTGTTGACCGTATAATTGTTGGACTGTATTATTGTTGGACTGTTGACCGTATAATTGTTGACCGTATAATTGTTGACCGTATAATTGTTGTATAATTGTTGACCGTATTGTTGACCGTATAATTGTTGGACTGTATTGTTGGACTGTATAATTGTTGACCGTATAATTGTTGACCGTATAATTGTTGGACGTATAATTTGACTGTGACCGTATAATTGTTGACCGTATAATTGTTGGACTGTATAATTGTTGACCGTATAATTGTTGACCGTATTAATTGTTGGACCGTATAATTGTTGACCGTATAATTGTTGACCGTATTATTGTTGACCGTATAATTGACCGTATAATTGTTGACCGTATTATTGTTGACGTATAATTGTTGGACTGTTGACCGTATAATTGTTGACCGTATAATTGTTGACCGTATAATTGTTGACCGTATAATTGTTGACTGTATTATTGTTGGACCGTTGGACTGTATAATTGACGTATAATTGTTGACTGTATTATTGTTGACGTATAATTGTTGGACCGTATAATTGTTGACTGTATAATTGTTGACTGTATAATTGTTGGACCGTATAATTGTTGACCGTATAATTGTTGACGTATAATTGTTGACTGTATAATTGTTGACCGTATAATTGTGGACCGTATTATTGTTGACCGTTAATTGTTGACTGTATAATTGTTGGACCGTATAATTGTTGACTGTATTATTGTTGACCGTATAATTGACCGTATAATTGTTGACTGTATAATTGTTGACTGTATTATTGTTGGACTGTATATTGTTGGACTGTATTAATTGTTGACTGTATTATTGTTGACCGTTGGACTGTATATTGTTGACCGTATAATTGTTGGACTGGACTATTGTTGGTATTATTGTTGGACTGTATTATTGTTGGACTGTTGGACTGTATGGAATTGTTGACTGTATTAATTGTTGGACTGTATTATTGTTGTTGTTGACTGTATAATTGTTGGACCGTATTATTGTTGACTGTATAATTGTTGACTGTATAATTGTTGACTGTATAATTGTTGACTGTATAATTGTTGACCGTATAATTGTATAATTGTTGACCGTATTATTGTTGACCGTATTATTGTTGATTATTGTTGGACCGTATAATTGTTGGACTGTATAATTGTTGGACTGTATAATTGTTGACCGTATAATTGTTGACCGTATAATTGTTGGACTGTATAATTGTTGACTGTATAATTGTTGACTGTATAATTGTTGGACCGTATAATTGTTGGACTGTATAATTGTTGGACTGTATAATTGTTGACGTATAATTGTTGACCGTATTAATTGTTGACCGTATAATTGTTGACCGTATAATTGTTGGACTGTATAATTGTTGACCGTATTATTGTTGGACGTATTATTGTTGACCGTATTATTGTTGACCGTATAATTGTTGACCGTATTATTGTTGACCGTATTATTGTTGGACCGTATAATTGTTGGACTGTATTATTGTTGACCGTATAATTGTTGGACTGTATAATTGTTGGACCGTATATTGTTGGACCGATAATTGTTGACCGTATTATTGCTGGACTGTTGACCGTATTATTGTTGGACCGTATAATTTTGTTGACTGTATAATTGTTGGACCGTTGACCGTATAATTGTTGGACGTATAATTGTTGACGTATAATTGTTGACCGTATAATTGTTGACCGTATAATTGTTGACCGTATAATTGTTGACCGTATAATTGTTGACCGTATAATTGTTGACCGTATAATTGTTGACCGTATAATTGTTGGACTGTTGACTGTATAATTGTTGACTGTATAATTGTTGACCGTATTATTGTTGACCGTATAATTGTTGACCGTATAATTGTTGACTGTATAATTGTTGACCGTATTATTGCTTGGACTGTATAATTGTTGGACTGTATAATTGTTGGACTGTATAATTGTTGGACTGTATTGATTGTTAATTGTTGACCGTATTATTGTTGGACCGTATAATTGCTGGACGTATAATTGTTGGACCGTATAATTGTTGACCGTATAATTGTTGGACCGTATAATTGTTGATAATTGTTGGACCGTATAATTGTTGGACCGTATAATTGTTGGACTGTATTATTGTTGACCGTATAATTGTTGGACCGTATTATTGTTGACCGTATAATTGTTGACCGTTGACCGTATTATTGCTGGACTGTTGGACCGTATAATTGTTGACCGTATAATTGTTGACCGTATAATTGTTGACCGTATAATTGTTGACCGTATAATTGTTGACCGTATAATTGTTGACCGTATAATTGTTGGACTGTATAATTGTTGACGTATTATTGTTGGACCGTATTATTGGACGTTGACAGTATTATTGTTGACCGTATTATTGTTGTTGACCGTATAATTGTTGACCGTATAATTGTTGACCGTATAATTGTTGACGTATTATTGTTGACTGTATAATTGTTGGACTGTATAATTGTTGACTGTTACCGTATTATTGTTGACCGTATAATTGTTGACCGTATAATTGTTGACCGTATAATTGTTGTTGACCGTATAATTGTTGACCGTATAATTGTTGACTGTATAATTGTTGGACCGTATAATTGTTGACTGTATAATTGTTGGACTGTATAATTGTTGGACTGTATAATTGTTGGACTGTATAATTGTTGGACTGTATAATTGTTGACCGTATTATTGTTGTTGACTGTATAATTGTTGGACCGTATAATTGTTGACTGTATTATTGTTGGACTGTTAATTGTTGGACTGTATTATTGTTGACCGTATTATTGTTGGACTGTATTATTGTTGGACTGTATTATTGTTGACTGTATTATTGTTGACTGTATAATTGTTGACCGTATTATTGTTGACCGTATAATTGTTGACCGTATAATTGTTGACCGTATAATTGTTGACCGTATTATTGTTGACCGTATAATTGTTGACCGTATAATTGTTGACCGTATAATTGTTGGACTGTATTATTGTTGACCGTATAATTGTTGGACTGTATATTGTTGACCGTATATTGCTGGACTGTACTTTATTATTGTTGACCGTATAATTGTTGACCGTATAATTGTTGGACTGTATAATTGTTGACGTATAATTGTTGACCGTATAATTGTTGGACCGTATAATTGTTGGACCGTATATTGTTGACCGTGACCGTATAATTGTTGACCGTATTATTGTTGACCGTATTATTGTTTGACTGTTGGACGTATAATTGTTGACCGTATAATTGTTGACTGTATAATTGTTGACCGTATTATTGTTGACCGTATAATTGTTGACGTATAATTGTTGACCGTATAATTGTTGGACTGTATAATTGTTGACCGTATAATTGTTGGACTGTATTATTGTTGACCGTTGACTGTATAATTGTTGACCGTATAATTGTTGACTGTATAATTGTTGACTGTATTATTGCTGGACCGTATAATTGTTGACCGTATTGTTGACCGTATAATTGTTGACCGTATTATTGTTGGACCGTATAATTGTTGGACCGTATAATTGTTGGACGTATAATTGTTGGACCGTATAATTGTTGACCGTATAATTGTTGACCGTATAATTGTTGGACCGTATAATTGTTGTTGACCGTATTATTGTTGGACTGTATAATTGTTGTATAATTGTTGGACGTATAATTGTTGACCGTATAATTGTTGGACTGACCGTATAATTGTTGACCGTATAATTGTTGACCGTTGTATAATTGTTGGACCGTATAATTGTTGGACCGTATAATTGTTGACCGTATAATTGTTGACCGTATTATTGTTGACCGTATAATTGTTGGACTGTATAATTGTTGACCGTATTATTGTTGGACCGTATAATTGTTGACCGTATAATTGTTTGACTGTATAATTGTTGACCGTATTATTGTTGGACTGTTGACCGTATAATTGACTGTTACTGTATAATTGTTGACCGTATAATTGTTGACCGTATAATTGTTGGATAATTGTTGGACGTATTATTGTTGACTGTATAATTGTTGGACTGTATAATTGTTGGACTGTATAATTGTTGGACCGTATTATTGTTGACTGTATAATTGTTGACCGTATTATTGTTGACCGTATAATTGTTGGACTGTTATATAATTGTTGACCGTATTATTGTTGACCGTATAATTGTTGACCGTATAATTGTTGGACTGTATAATTGTTGACTGTATTATTGTTGACCGTATTATTTGTATTATTGTTGACCGTTAATTGTTGACCGTATAATTGTTGACCGTATAATTGTTGGACTGTATAATTGTTGACTGTATATTGTTGGACTGTATAATTGTTGACCGTATTATTGTTGGACTGTATAATTGTTGACTGTATTATTGTTGGACTGTATTATTGTTACCGTGTTGACCGTATTATTGTTGACCGTATAATTGTTGGACCGTATAATTGACCGTATAATTGTTGACCGTATTATTGTTGGACTGTATAATTGTTGGACTGTATAATTGTTGACCGTATAATTGTTGGACCGTATTATTGTTGGACCGTATAATTGTTGACCGTATAATTGTTGACCGTATAATTGTTGACTATTATTGTTGGACCGTATTATTGTTGGACCGTTGGACCGTATAATTGTTGACCGTATAATTGTTGGACGTATTATTGTTGGACCGTTGACGTATAATTGTTGGACTGTATAATTGTTGGACTGTATAATTGTTGACCGTATTATTGTTGGACTGTATAATTGTTGACCGTATAATTGTTGGACCGTATAATTGTTGACCGTATTATTGTTGGACGTATTATTGTTGACCGTATAATTGTTGGACCGTATAATTGTTGGACGTAATTGTTGACGTATTATTGTTGACGTATAATTGTTGACCGTATAATTGTTGACCGTATAATTGTTGACCGTATTATTGTTGGACTGTATAATTGTTGACCGTATAATTGTTGACTGTATAATTGTTGACCGTATTATTGTTGACCGTTGATTGTTGACCGTATTATTGTTGGACTGTTGGACTGTATTATTGTTGACCGTATTATTGTTGGACCGTATTATTGTTGGACCGTTGACCGTATTATTGTTGGACTGTTGGACTGTATTATTGCATTATTGTTGGACTGAATTATTGTTGACTGTATTATTGTTGACTGTTGACCGTAATTGTTGACTGTATTATTGTTGACTGTATTGTTATTGTTGACCGTATAATTGTTGGACCGTATAATTGTTGGACCGTATAATTGCTGGACTGTATAATTGTTGACCGTATAATTGTTGACCGTATAATTGTTGGACGTATAATTGTTGACCGTATAATTGTTGACGTATAATTGTTGACTGTATAATTGTTGACTGTATAATTGTTGGACTGTATAATTGTTGGACCGTATAATTGTTGGACGTATTATTGTTGGACTGTTGACCGTATAATTGTTGACCGTATTATTGTTGATGTATAATTGTTGACCGTATTATTGTTGGACTGTAATTGTTGGACTGTATAATTGTTGACCGTAATTGTTGGACTGTATTAATTGTTGGACTGTATAATTGTTGACCGTATAATTGTTGACCGTATAATTGTTGACCGTATTATTGTTGACCGTATTGGACTGTATAATTGTTGGACTGTTATTGTTGGACCGTATAATTGTTGACCGTATTATTTGACCGTATTATTGTTGACTGTATAATTGTTGGACCGTAATTGTTGACCGTATAATTGACTTGGACTGTATAATTGTTGGACTGTATAATTGTTGGACCGTATTATTGTTGACTGTATAATTGTTGACCGTATAATTGTTGGACTGTATAATTGTTGGACTGTATTATTGTATTAATTGTTGACTGTATAATTGTTGACTGTATAATTGTTGACCGTATTATTGTTGGACTGTATAATTGTTGACTGTATAATTGTTGGACTGTATATTGTTGGATTGTTGACTGTATAATTGTTGACCGTATAATTGGACTGTATTATTGTTGACCGTATTATTGTTGACTGTATAATTGTATTATTGTTGACCGTTGACTGTATTATTGTTGACTGTATTATTGTTGGACTGTATTATTGTTGACTGTATTATTGTTGACTGTATTATTGTTGGACTGTTGACCGTATTATAATTGTTGACCGTATTATTGTTGACCGTATTATTGCTGGACTGTTGGACCGTATAATTGTTGACTGTATATTGTTGACCGTATAATTGTTGGATTGTTGACCGTATAATTGTTGACCGTATATTGTTGACTGTATAATTGTTGGACTGTATTATTGTTGGACTGTATAATTGTTGACTGTATAATTGTTGACTGTATAATTGTTGACCGTATTATTGTTGGACTGTTGACTGTATAATTGTTGACCGTATAATTGTTGACCGTATAATTGTTGGACTGTATAATTGTTGACCGTATATTGTTGACCGTATTATTGACTGTTGACCGTATAATTGTTGACCGTATTATTGTTGACCGTATAATTGTTGACCGTATAATTGTTGACCGTATAATTGTTGACCGTATAATTGACCGTATAATTGTTGGACCGTTGACCGTATTATAATTGACTGTTGACCGTATAATTGTTGGACCGTATAATTGTTGACCGTATTATTGTTGATTGTTGGACCGTATTATTGACCGTTAATTGACCGTTGACCGTATAATTGTTGACCGTATAATTGTTGGACCGTTATATTATTGTTGGTATAATTGTTGACCGTATAATTGTTGACCGTATAATTGCTGGACTGTATAATTGTTGGACCCGTATTATTGCTGGACCGTGGATTGTTAATTAATTGTTGACCGTATAATTGTTGACCGTATAATTGTTGACCGTATAATTGTTGACCGTATAATTGTTGGACCGTATAATTGTTGACCGTATAATTGTTGACCGTATATTGTTGATTGTTGACCGTATAATTGTTGACCGTATTATTGTTGACCGTATTATTGTTGGACCGTATAATTGTTGGACCGTATTATTGTTATTGTTGGACCGTATAATTGTTGACCGTAATTGCTGTTGACCGTATAATTGTTGGACCGTATAATTGTTGACCGTATAATTGCGTTGACCGTATTATTGTTGACCGTATAATTGTTGGACCGTATAATTGTTGGACTGTGACCGTAATTGTTGACCTGACCGTATTATTGTTGTTGACCGTATAATTGTTGGACTGTATAATTGTTGGACCGTATAATTGTTGGACCGTATTATTGTTGACCGTATTATTGTTGACCGTATTATTGGACCGTTGACCGTATTATTGTTGACCGTATAATTGCTGACCGTTGACCGTATAATTGTTGGACCGTATAATTGTTGACCGTTGACCGTATAATTGTTGACCGTATAATTGTTGGACCGTATAATTGTTGACCGTATATTGTTGACCGTATAATTGTTGACCGTATTGTTGACCGTATTATTGTTGACCGTATAATTGTTGACCGTATAATTGTTGACCGTATTATTATTGTTGGACCGTATAATTGTTGACCGTATTAATTGTTGACCGTATAATTGTTGACCGTATAATTGTTGACCGTATAATTGTTGATTTTATTATTGTTGACCGTATAATTGTTGGACTGTATAATTGTTGACCGTATAATTGTTGACCGTATTATTGTTGACCGTATAATTGTTGGTATAATTGTTGGACCGTATAATTGTTGTATAATTGTTGACCGTATTATTGTTGGACCTGTATAATTGTTGACCGTATTATTGTTGGACCGTTAATTGTTGACCGTATTATTGTTGGACCGTATAATTGTTGACCGTATAATTGTTGACCGTATAATTGTTGACCGTATTATTGTTGGACCGTATTATTGTTGACCGTATTATTGTTGACCGTATTATTGTTGTTGGACCGTATTATTGTTGGACTGTATTATTGTTGACTGTATTATTGTTGGAATTGTTGGACCGTATATTGCTGATTGTTGACTGTATTATTGTTGACTGTATTATTGTTGACCGTATTATTGGATTGTTGACTGTATAATTGTTGACGTATAATTGTTGACTGTATAATTGTTGTCGTATAATTGTTGACTGTATAATTGTTGACCGTATAATTGTTGGACTGTTGGACCGTATTATTGTTGGACGTTGTATTATTGTTGACCGTATAATTGTTGGACTGTATAATTGTTGACCGTATAATTGTTGACCGTATAATTGTTGACCGTATAATTGTTGGACCGTATTATTGTTGGATTGTTGACCGTATAATTGTTGACTGTATAATTGTTGGACTGTTAATTGTTGACTGTTACCGTTATTGTTGGACTGTATAATTGTTGACCGTATAATTGTTGACCGTATTATTGTTGACTGTATAATTGTTGACCGTATAATTGTTGACTGTATAATTGTTGACTGTATAATTGTTGGACCGTATAATTGTTGGACTGTATAATTGTTGACCGTATTATTGTTGACTGTATAATTGTTGGACCGTATTATTGTTGACCGTATTATTGTTGGACCGTATAATTGTTGACTGTATAATTGTTGACCGTATAATTGTTGACCGTATTATTGTTGACGTATTATTGTTGACTGTATAATTGTTGTTGAATTGTTGACCGTATTATTGTTGGACCGTATTAATTGTTGACCGTATAATTGTTGACCGTATTATTGCTGGACTGTTGACCGTATTATTGTTGACTGTATTATTGTTGACCGTATAATTGTTGGACTGTATAATTGTTGACCGTATTATTGTTGGACCGTATAATTGTTGACCGTATAATTGTTGACCGTATAATTGTTGATGTATAATTGTTGACCGTATAATTGTTGACCGTATTATTGTTGACCGTATAATTGTTGGACTGTATAATTGTTGACCGTATTATTGTTGACCGTATAATTGTTGACCGTATAATTGTTGACCGTATTATTGTTGTATTATTGTTGATTAATTGTTGACCGTATAATTGTTGGACTGTATAATTGTTGGACGTATTATTGTTGACCGTATTATTGTTGGACTGTATTATTGTTGGACCGTATAATTGTTGACGTATTATTGTTGACCGTATAATTGTTGACCGTATAATTGTTGACCGTATAATTGTTGACGTTGACCGTATTATTTGTTGACCGTATAATTGTTGACCGTATAATTGTTGGACCGTATAATTGTTGGACCGTATAATTGTTGACCGTATAATTGTTGACCGTATAATTGTTGGACTGTATAATTGTTGACCGTATAATTGTTGACTGTATTAATTGTTGACTGTATTATTGTTGGACTGTATAATTGTTGACCGTATAATTGTTGACCGTATTATTGTTGGACCGTTGACCGTTGGATAATTGTTGACCGTATAATTGTTGGACGTATAATTGTTGACCGTATAATTGTTGACCGTTACCGTATTATTGTTGGACGTTGTATAATTGTTGGACTGTTGGACTGTATAATTGTTGACCGTATAATTGTTGGACCGTATTATTGTTGGACCGTTATAATTGTTGTTGACTGTATAATTGTTGGACTGTATTATTGTTGACCTGTATAATTGTTGACCGTATAATTGTTGGACTGTATTATTGTTGACCGTATAATTGTTGACCGTATAATTGTTGGACTGTATAATTGTTGACCGTATAATTGTTGACCGTATTATTGTTGGACTGTATAATTGTTGACTGTATAATTGTTGACCGTATTATTGTTGACTGTATTATTGTTGGACCGTATAATTGTTGACCGTATAATTGTTGGACTGTATAATTGTTGACCGTATAATTGTTGACCGTATAATTGTTGACCGTATAATTGTTGGACTGTATAATTGTTGACCGTATTATTGTTGACCGTATAATTGTTGACCGTATTATTGCTGGACTGTATAATTGTTGGACCGTATTATTGTTGACCGTATATTGTTGACCGTATTATTGTTGACCGTAATTGTTGACCGTATTATTGTTGTATAATTGTTGACCGTATAATTGTTGACTGTATAATTGTTGACCGTATAATTGTTGACCGTATAATTGTTGACCGTATAATTGTTGGACTGTATAATTGTTGGACTGTATAATTGTTGACTGTATAATTGTTGACCGTATAATTGTTGACCGTATAATTGTTGGACTGTATAATTGTTGACCGTATAATTGTTGGACCGTATTATTGTTGACCGTATAATTGTTGGACTGTATAATTGTTGACCGTATTATTGTTGGACCGTATAATTGTTGACCGTATTAATTGTTGACCGTATAATTGTTGACCGTATAATTGTTGACTGTATTATTGTTGACTGTATAATTGTTGACCGTATAATTGTTGGACCGTATAATTGTTGACTGTATTATTGTTGACCGTATAATTGTTGACCGTAATTGTTGACTGTATTATTGTTGACCGTATTATTGTTGGTATTATTGTTGGACTGTATTATTTTGGACTGTATTATTGTTGACCGTATAATTGTTGACCGTATTATTTGGACCGTATTATTGTTGGACTGTTGACCGTATTATTGTTGGACTGTTGGACCGTATTATTATTATTGTTGGACCGTATTATTGTTGGACTGTATTATTGTTGGACTGTGGGACTGTTGACGTATTATTGTTGACCGTATAATTGTTGACTGTATAATTGTTGACCGTATAATTGTTGGACGTATTATTGTTGACCGTATAATTGTTGACTGTATAATTGTTGACCGTATAATTGTTGACCGTATTATTGTTGACCGTATAATTGTTGGACTGTATAATTGTTGGACTGTTGACTGTATAATTGTTGGACCGTATAATTGTTGACTGTATAATTGTTGGACTGTATAATTGTTGACCGTATAATTGTTGGATAATTGTTGACCGTATTAATTGTTGACCGTATTATTGTTGACCGTATAATTGTTGGACTGTTGACCGTATTATTGTTGACCGTATAATTGTATTATTGTTGGACTGTATAATTGTTGACGTATAATTGTTGACCGTATTATTGTTGGACTGTTAATTGTTGACGTTGACCGTATAATTGTTGACGTATTATTGTTGACCGTATAATTGTTGGACGTATTATTGTTGGAATTGTTATTGTTGGACGTATTATTGTTGACCGTATAATTGTTGACCGTATAATTGTTGACCGTATAATTGTTGGACTGTATAATTGTTGACCGTATTATTGTTGGACGTATAATTGTTGACCGTTGACCGTATAATTGTTGGACCGTATAATTGTTGGACTGTATAATTGTTGGACTGTATAATTGTTGACCGTATAATTGTTGACCGTATTAATTGTTGGACCGTATAATTGTTGACCGTATAATTGTTGACCGTATAATTGTTGACCGTATTATTGTTGACCGTTAATTGTTGACGTATAATTGTTGACCGTATAATTGTTGACCGTATTATTGTTGACCGTTAATTGTTGACCGTATAATTGTTGGACTGTATAATTGTTGACCGTATTATTGCTTGTTGACCGTATAATTGTTGACCGTATTATTGTTGACCGTATAATTATTGTTGACCGTATAATTGTTGACCGTATAATTGCTGGACTGTTGACCGTATATTGTTGACCGTATTATTGTTTGTTGGACCGTAATTGTTGACAATTGTTGACCGTATAATTGTTGACCGTATAATTGTTGACCGTATTATTGTTGGACTGTATTATTGTTGACGTATAATTGTTGACTGTATAATTGTTGACCGTATAATTGTTGACCGTATGTATAATTGTTGACCGTATAATTGACCGTATAATTGTTGACCGTATAATTGTTGGACCGTATAATTGTTGGACCGTATAATTGACCGTATAATTGTTGGACGTATAATTGTTGACCGTATAATTGTTGACTGTATTATTGTTGGACTGTTGGACTGTATAATTGTTGGTATAACTGTATAATTTGACTGTATAATTGTTGGACCGTATAATTGTTGGACCGTATAATTGTTGACCGTATAATTGTTGACCGTATTATTGTTGACCGTTGACCGTATAATTGTTGGACCGTATAATTGTTGACCGTATTATTGTTGACTGTATAATTGTTGACTGTATAATTGTTGACGTATAATTGTTGACTGTATAATTGTTGACTGTATTATTGTTGACCGTATAATTGTTGACCGTATTATTGTTGACTGTATAATTGTTGACCGTATAATTGTTGGACTGTATAATTGTTGACCGTATTATTGTTGACCGTATAATTTGACTGTATAATTGTTGACCGTATAATTGTTGGACTGTATTATTGTTGACCGTATTATTGTTGACCGTATTAATTGACTGTTGACCGTATAATTGTTGGACCGTATAATTGTTGACCGTATTATTGACCGTTGACCGTTGACCGTATATTTGTTGGACCTGTATATTTGGACGTATTATTGTTGACCGTATTATTGTTGACCGTTGACCGTATAATTGTTGGACGTATAATTGTATAACTGTTGACCGTATTATTGTTGACCGTATAATTGACCGTATTATTGTTGACTGTATAATTGTTGACCGTTGACCGTATAATTGTTGGACTGTATAATTGTTGACTGTATAATTGTTGACCGTATAATTGTTGACCGTATAATTGTTGACCGTATAATTGTTGGACTGTATAATTGTTTGACCGTATTATTGTTGACCGTATAATTGTTGACCGTATTATTGTTGACTGTATAATTGTTGGACCGTATAATTGTTGACCGTATATTGTTGGACTGTTGTATAATTGTTGGACTGTATTATTGTTGGACTGTATTATTGTTGACTGTATTATTGTTGGACGTGTTGGACCGTATAATTGTTGACCGTATAATTGTTGGACCGTATAATTGTTGACTGTATTATTTGACGTATAATTGTTGACCGTATTATTGTTGACCGTATTATTGTTGACCGTATTATTGTTGACCGTATAATTGTTGACCGTATTATTGTTGACCGTATTAATTGTTGACTGTTATGTATTATTGTTGACTGTATAATTGTTGGATTGTTGGACTGTTATAATTGTTGGACTGTTGACCGTATTATTGTATTATTGTTGGACTGAATTATTGTTGACCGTATTATTGTTGACTGTATAATTGTTGGACTGTATAATTGTTGACCGTATAATTGTTGGACTGTATAATTGTTGGACTGTATAATTGTTGTTGACCGTATTATTGTTGGACTGTATATTGTTGACCGTATAATTGTTGACCGTATAATTGTTGACCGTATAATTGTTGACCGTATATTGTTGACCGTATAATTGTTGGTATAATTGTTGACCGTATAATTGTTGACCGTATTATTGTTGACCGTATAATTGTTTGGACTGTATAATTGTTGACCGTATAATTGTTGGACCGTATAATTGTTGACCGTATAATTGTTGACCGTTAATTGTTGGACCGTATAATTGTTGACGTATTATTGTTGACCGTATTATTGTTGGATATTATTGTTGACTGTATTGTTGACCGTATAATTGTTGACTGTATTATTGTTGACCGTATAATTGTTGACTGTATAATTGTTGACCGTATTATTGTTGTTGACCGTATAATTGTTGACTGTTGACGTATAATTGTTGGACTGTATAATTGTTGGACTGTATAATTGTTGACCGTATTATTGTTGGACCGTATAATTGTTGGACTGTATAATTGTTGACCGTATTATTGTTGACTGTATTATTGTTGGACCGTATAATTGTTGTTGACCGTATAATTGTTGACCGTAATTGTTGACCGTATAATTGTTGACCGTATAATTGTTGGACGTATAATTGTTGATTGTTGACCGTATAATTGTTGGACGTATAATTGTTGACTGTATTATTGTTGGACTGTATTATTGTTGACTGTATAATTGTTGGACTGTATAATTGTTGTATATTGTTGACCGTATTATTGTTGACTGTTGTATAATTGTTGGACTGTATAATTGTTGACTGTATTATTGTTGACTGTATTATTGTTGACGTATAATTGTTGGACTGTATAATTGTTGACCGTATAATTGTTGACCGTATTATTGTTGACCGTACCGTATAATTGTTGACTGTATTATTGTTGGACTGTATTATTGTTGACGTATTATTGTTGACCGTATGTTATTGTTGACCGTATAATTGTTGACGTATATTGTTGACTGTATAATTGTTGACCGTATTAATTGTTGGACCGTATATTGTTGACCGTATTATTGTTGACTGTTGGACTGTTATTGTTGAATTAATTGACCGTATAATTGTTGTATAATTGTTGACTGTATAATTGTTGACTGTATTATTGTTGACGTATTATTGTTGACCGTATATTTGACGTATTATTGTTGACGTATTATTGTTGACCGTATTATTGTTGGACTGTATAATTGTTGACCGTATTATTGTTGTTGGACCGTATAATTGTTGGACTGTTGACCGTATTATTGCTGGACTGTGGATAATTGTTGGACTGTATAATTGTTGACTGTATAATTGTTGGACTGTATAATTGTTGACCGTATTATTGTTGGACTGTATAATTGTTGACGTATAATTGTTGGACCGTATTATTGTTGGACTGTATAATTGTTGGACTGTATAATTGTTGGACGTATAATTGTTGTATAATTGTTGACTGTATTATTGTTGGACCGTATAATTGACCGTATAATTGTTGACTGTTGACCGTATAATTGTTGGACTGTATAATTGTTGGACCGTATAATTGTTGTATAATTGTTGACCGTATTATTGTTGGACGTTGACCGTATAATTGTTGGACTGTATTATTGTTGACCGTATAATTGTTGACTGTATAATTGTTGACCGTATAATTGTTGGACTGTATAATTGTTGGACTGTATAATTGTTGACCGTATAATTGTTGGACCGTTGACCGTATAATTGTTGACCGTATAATTGTTGACCGTATTATTGTTGGACCGTATTATTGTTGGACCGTATTATTGTTGGACCGTATTATTGTTGACCGTATATTGTTGACTGTATAATTGTTGGACTGTATAATTGTTGACCGTATTATTGTTGACCGTATTATTGTTGGACTGTTGGACTGTATTATTGTTGACTGTATATTATTGTTGACTGAATTATTGTTGGACTGTATTATTGCTGGACTGTGGACCGTATTATTGTTGGACTGTATAATTGTTGACCGTATAATTGTTGACTGTATAATTGTTGGACTGTATTATTGTTGACCGTATAATTGTTGACCGTATAATTGTTGTATAATTGTTGACCGTATTATTGTTGACCGTATAATTATAATTGTTGGACTGTATAATTGTTGACCGTATTATTGTTGGACCGTATAATTGTTGGACCGTATAATTGTTGACTGTATAATTGCTTGACCGTTGGACGTATAATTGTTGACCGTATTATTGTTGACTGTTAATTGTTGACTGTATAATTGTTGGACTGTATAATTGTTGACCGTATAATTGTTGACTGTTACCGTATTATTGACTGTTGACCGTATAATTGTTGACTGTATAATTGTTGACTGTATAATTGTTGGACTGTATAATTGTTGGACTGTATAATTGTTGACTGTATTATTGTTGGACTGTTGGACTGTTGACCGTATTATTGTTGACCGTATAATTGTTGGACTGTATAATTGCTGGACGTTGACCGTATAATTGTTGACGTATATTGTTGACGTATAATTGTTGTATAATTGTTGACCGTATTATTGTTGACCGTATAATTGTTGACCGTATATTGTTGACCGTATAATTGTTGACCGTATTATTGTTGACTGTATTATTGTTGGACTGTTATAATTGTTGACTGTATAATTGTTGGACTGTATTATTGTTGGACCGTATTATTAATTGTTGGACTGTAATTGTTGACGTATAATTGTTGGACCGTATAATTGTTGACCGTATAATTGTTGACCGTATAATTGTTGACGTATTATTGTTGACTGTATAATTGTTGACTGTATAATTGTTGACCGTATTATTGTTGACCGTATAATTGTTGACTGTATAATTGTTGGACTGTATAATTGTTGACGTATAATTGTACCGTATTATTGTTGGACCGTATTATTGTTGACCGTATAATTGTTGGACGTATAATTGTTGACCGTTGTATAATTGACCGTATAATTGTTGGACTGTATTATTGTTGACCGTATTATTGTTGACCGTATAATTGTTGGACTGTATATTGTTGACTATAATTGGACTGTTGACCGTATTATTGTTGACGTATAATTGTTGACCGTATTATTGTTGGACCGTTGGACCGTATAATTGTTGACCGTATATTATTGTTGACCGTATTATTGTTGGACTGTATTAATTGTTGACCGTATAATTGTTGACCGTATAATTGTTGACCGTATAATTGTTGGACCGTATTATTGTTGACCGTATTATTGTTGACCGTATAATTGTTGACCGTATAATTGTTGGACCGTATAATTGTTGACTGTATTATTGTTGACGTATAATTGTTGACCGTATAATTGTTGGACGTATAATTGTTGACCGTATAATTGTTGACCGTATAATTGTTGGACTGTATAATTGTTGACTGTATTATTGTTGGACTGTATAATTGTTGGACTGTTGACCGTATTATTGTTGGACCGTATAATTGTTGACTGTATAATTGTTGACCGTATAATTGTTGACTGTATAATTGTTGACCGTATTATTGTTGGACTGTTGATTATTGTTGACCGTATAATTGTTGACCGTATTATTGTTGACCGTTGACCGTATAATTGTTGGACCGTATAATTGTTGGACTGTATAATTGTTGGACTGTATAATTGTTGACTGTATTATTGTTGACCGTATTATTGTTGGACTGTATAATTGTTGGACTGTATAATTGGACCGTATTATTGTTGACCGTATTATTGTTGGACTGTATAATTGTTGGACTGTATTATTGTTGACCGTATAATTGTTGACCGTATAATTGTTGGACTGTATTATTGTTGGACCGAATTATTAATTGTTGGACCGTATTATTGTTGGACGTATAATTATTTGACCGGATTGTTGACCGTATAATTGTTGGACTGTATAATTGTTGGACTGTTGTTGGTATAATTGTTGACCGTATTATTGTTGACTGTTGGACTGTATAATTGTTGACTGTATAATTGTTGGACTGTATAATTGTTGGACTGTATTATTGTTGACCGTATAATTGTTGGACTGTATAATTGTTGGACTGTATAATTGTTGACTGTATAATTGTTGACCGTATTATTTTGTTGACTGTATAATTGTTGGACTGTATAATTGTTGGACTGTATTATTGTTGACCGTATAATTGTTGACTGTATAATTGTTGACCGTATAATTGTTGACTGTATAATTGTTGACTGTATAATTGTTGACCGTATAATTGTTGACTGTATAATTGTTGACTGTATAATTGTTGAAAGCATATTTGACGTATTATTGTTGACCGTATAATTGTTGGACTGTATAATTGTTGGACCGTATAATTGTTGACCGTATTATTGTTGGACTGTTGACTGTATAATTGTTGACCGTATAATTGTTGACCGTATTATTGTTTGTTGACCGTATAATTGTTGACCTGTATATTGTTGACCGTATTATTGTTGACCGTATAATTGTGGACCGTATGACCGTTGACCGTATTATTGTTGGACCGTATTATTGTTGGACTGTATTATTGCTGGACTGTATTATTGTTGGACTGTTGACTGTTGACCGTATTATTGTTGGACTGTATAATTGTTGGACCGTATTATTGTTGGACTGTATTATTGTTGGAATTGTGGACTGTTGGACCGTATTATTGTTGACTGTATAATTGTTGGACTGTATAATTGTTGACTGTATAATTGTTGACTGTATAATTGTTGGACTGTATAATTGTTGGACTGTATAATTGTTGACCGTATAATTGTTGGACTGTATAATTGTTGACTGTATAATTGTTGGACCGTATAATTGTTGACTGTATAATTGTTGACCGTATTATTGTTGGACTGTATAATTGTTGGACTGTATAATTGTTGACCGTATAATTGTTGTTGACCGTATTATTGTTGGACTGTTATTATAATTGTTGGACTGTATAATTGTTGACTGTATTATTGTTGGACTGTTAATTATTGTTGACCGTATAATTGTTGACCGTATTATTGTTGACCGTATATTGTTGGTATAATTGCTGGACTGTTGACTGTATTATTGTTGACTGTATTATTGTTGGACTGTATAATTGTTGACCGTATAATTGTTGACTGTATAATTGTTGACCGTATTATTGTTGGACTGTGGATAATTGTTGGACTGTATTATTGTTGGACCGTATAATTGTTGACCGTATTATTGTTGACCGTATAATTGTTGGACTGTATAATTGTTGGACTGTTATAATAATTGTTGGACGTATAATTGTTGTATTATTGTTGACCGTATAATTGTTGGACTGTATAATTGTTGACCGTATAATTGTTGGACCGACTGTATTATTGTTGACTGTATAATTGTTGGACCGTATAATTGTTGACCGTATTATTGTTGACTGTATAATTGTTGACGTATTATTGTTGACTGTATAATTGTTGGACTGTATTATTGTTGACCGTTGACTGTATAATTGTTGGACTGTATAATTGTTGACTGTATAATTGTTGGACTGTATTATTGACCGTTGACCGTATAATTGTTGGACTGTATAATTGTTGACTGTATTATTGTTGGACTGTATTATTGTTGACCGTATATTGTTGGACTGTATAATTGTTGACTGTATAATTGTTGACTGTATTATTGTTGGACTGTATAATTGTTGGACTGTATAATTGTTGACTGTATAATTGTTGACTGTATAATTGTTGGACTGTATTATTGTTGGACTGTATAATTGTTGACTGTATTATTGTTGGACTGTTATTATTGTTGGTATAATTGTTGGACTGTATTATTGTTGACCGTATAATTGTTGACCGTATTATTGTTGACTGTATAATTGTTTGTTGTTGACCGTATAATTGTTGACCGTTGACCGTATAATTGTTGACCGTATAATTGTTGGACCGTATATTATTTGGACTGTATTATTGTTGGACTGTATAATTGTTGGACCGTATAATTGTTGACGTATAATTGTTGGACTGTATTATTGTTGACCGTATAATTGTTGGACGTATAATTGTTGGACTGTATAATTGTTGACCGTATAATTGTTGGACTGTATAATTGACCTGTTGACTGTATAATTGTTGGACTGTATAATTGTTGACTGTATTGTTGGACTGTTGGACGTATAATTGTTGGACTGTATTAATTAATTGTTGGACTGTATAATTGTTGGACCGTATAATTGTTGACCGTATAATTGTTGGACCGTATAATTGTTGACGTATAATTGTTGACCGTATAATTGTTGACCGTAATTGTTGGACCGTATTATTGTTGGACTGTATAATTGTTGACCGTATAATTGTTGGACCGTATAATTGTTGGACTGTATTATTGTTGACCGTATAATTGTTGGACTGTATAATTGTTGACCGTATAATTGTTGACCGTATAATTGTTGACTGTATAATTGTTGGACCGTATAATTGTTGGACTGTATAATTGTTGGACTGTATAATTGTTGGACTGTATAATTGTTGGACTGTATAATTGTTGACTGTATAATTGTTGGACTGTATAATTTGGACTGTATAATTGTTGGACTGTATAATTGTTGACTGTATAATTGTTGGACTGTATTATTGTTGGGTATTATTGCTGACTGTATAATTGTTGGACTGTATAATTATTGACTGTATTATTGTTGACCGTATTATTGTTGACCGTATAATTGTTGGACTGTTATTATTGTTGACCGTATTATTGTTGGACTGTATTATTGTTGACCGTATTATTGTTGGACCGTTGGACTGTTGGACTGTATTATGGATTGTTGGACTGTATAATTGTTGGACTGAATTATTGTTGACTGTATTATTGTTGGACTGTATAATTGTTGGACTGTATTATTGTTGACTGTATAATTGGACTGTATAATTGTTGACTGTATAATTGTTGACTGTATTATTGTTGACTGTATAATTGTTGGTATAATTGTTGACCGTATAATTGTTGGACTGTATTATTGTTGGACCGTATAATTGTTGACCGTATAATTGTTGACCGTATAATTGTTGACCGTATAATTGTTGACCGTATAATTGTTGACCGTATAATTGTTGGACTGTATAATTGTTGGACTGTGTTGGACTGTATAATTGTTGGATTGTTGACCGTATTATTGTTGGATAATTGACCGTATAATTGTTGACTGTATTATTGTTGACCGTATAATTGCTGGACTGTTGACCGTATAATTGTTGACTGTATTATTGTTGGACTGTATTATTGTTGGATTGTTGATTGTTGGACTGTATTATTGTTGACCGTATAATTGTTGGACCGTATTATTGTTGACTGTATAATTGTTGGTATAATTGTTGGACTGTATAATTGTTGGACTGTATAATTGTTGGACTGTATTATTGTTAATTGTTGGACTGTATTATTGTTGACCGTATTATTGTATTAATTGTTGGACTGTATAATTGTTGATTGTTGGACGTATTATTGTACCGTTAATTGTTGGACCGTATTATTGTTGACCGTATAATTGTTGACCGTATAATTGTTGGACCGTATAATTGTTGACCGTATTATTGTTGACCGTATAATTGTTGGACTGTATAATTGTTGACCGTATAATTGTTGACCGTATTATTGTTGTATAATTGTTGGACCTGTATAATTGTTGACCGTATTATTGTTGGACTGTATTATTGTTGGACTGTATAATTGTTGACGTATAATTGTTGGACTGTATAATTGTTGACCGTATTATTGTTGGACTGTATAATTGTTGACCGTATAATTGTTGGACGTATTATTGTTGGACTGTATTATTGTTGGACTGTATAATTGTTGACCGTATAATTGTTGGACCGTATAATTATTGTTGGACTGTATAATTGTTGGACTGTATTATTGTTGTTGACCGTATAATTGTTGACCGTATAATTGTTGATAATTGTTGGACTGTTGGACGTATAATTGTTGGACTGTATAATTGTTGACTGTATAATTGTTGGACTGTATAATTGTTGACTGTATTATTGTTGACCGTATAATTGTTGGACTGTATAATTGTTGACTGTATAATTGTTGACCGTATAATTGTTGGACCGTATATTGTTGGACTGTATAATTGTTGACTGTATAATTGTTGACCGTATTATTGTTGACCGTATAATTGTTGGACCGTATAATTGTTGGACCGTATAATTGTTGGACCGTATAATTGTTGGATTATTGTTGACTGTATAATTGTTGGACTGTATAATTGTTGGACTGTATAATTTGGACCGTATAATTGTTGTTGACCTGTATAATTGTTGACTGTATTAATTGTTGACCGTATAATTGTTGACCGTATAATTGTTGTTGACCGTATAATTGTTGACGTATAATTGTTGACCGTATTATTGTTGACTGTATAATTGTTGGACTGTATAATTGTTGGACTGTATAATTGTTGGACCGTATTATTGTTGGACTGTATAATTGTTGGACTGTATAATTGTTGACCGTATTATTGGACTGTATTATTGTTGGACTGTATAATTGTTGGACTGTATAATTGTTGGACTGTATAATTGTTGACTGTATAATTGTTGGACCGTATAATTGTTGGACCGTTGGACGTATAATTGTTGACCGTATAATTGTTGACTGTATAATTGTTGACCGTATAATTGTTGACCGTATAATTGTTGGACCGTTGTATAATTGTTGGACTGTATAATTGTTGGACTGTATAATTGTTGGACTGTATTATTGTTGGACTGTATTATTGTTGGACTGTATAATTGTTGACCGTATAATTGTTGGACTGTATAATTGTTGGACTGTATTATTGTTGGACTGTATAATTGTTGTATAATTGTTGGACCGTATTATTGTTGACCGTATAATTGTTGGACTGTATAATTGTTGACCGTATAATTGTTGGACCGTATTATTGTTGGACGTATTATTGTTGGACTGTATAATTGTTGACCGTATAATTGTTGGACGTATAATTGTTGGACCGTATTATTGTTGACTGTATAATTGTTGGACTGTATAATTGTTGACTGTATAATTGTTGGACTGTATAATTGTTGTATTATTGTTGGACCGTATAATTGTTGGACTGTATTATTGTTGGACCGTATTATTGTTGGACCGTATTATTGTTGGACCGTATAATTGTTGGACTGACCGTATTATTGTTGGACTGTTGGACTGTTTATTGTATTATTGTTGGACTGTATAATTGTTGGACTGTATTAATTGTGTTGGACGTATTATTGTTGGACCGTATAATTGTTGACTGTATAATTGTTGACTGTATAATTGTTGGACTGTATTATTGTTGACTGTATAATTGTTGACTGTATAATTGTTGACGTATAATTGTTGGACTGTATTATTGTTGACTGTATAATTGTTGGACTGTATAATTGTTGGACTGTATAATTGTTGGACTGTATATTGTTGTTGACCGTATAATTGTTGACCGTATAATTGTTGACCGTATAATTGTTGACCGTATAATTGTTGGACTGTATAATTGTTGACTGTATTATTGGACTGTATAATTGTTGGACTGTATAATTGTTGGACTGTATAATTGTTGGACTGTTGACCTGTATAATTGTTGGACTGTATAATTGTTGGACGTATTATTGTTGACTGTTGGACCGTATAATTGTTGACGTATAATTGTTGACCGTATAATTGTTGACCGTATAATTGTTGGACTGTATAATTGTTGGACTGTATAATTGTTTGTTGACCGTATTATTGTTGGACTGTATAATTGTTGACTGTATAATTGTTGACGTATTATTGTTTGACTGTATAATTGTTGGACTGTATAATTGTTGGACCGTATAATTGTTGACGTATAATTGTTGACCGTATAATTGTTGACCGTATAATTGACCGTATTATTGTTGGACTGTATAATTGTTGGACCGTATAATTGTTGACCGTATTATTGTTGACCGTATTATTGTTGGACTGTATAATTGTTGGACCGTATAATTGTTGACTGTATAATTGTTGACCGTATTATTGTTGGACTGTTGACCGTATTATTGTTGTATAATTGTTGACCGTATAATTGTTGGACCGTATAATTGTTGGATTGTTGGTATATTATTGTTGGACCGTATTATTGTTGACCGTATAATTGTTGACCGTATAATTGTTGACCGTATTATTGTTGGACCGTATAATTGTTGGACTGTATAATTGTTGGACTGTATTATTGTTGGACTGTATAATTGTTGGACTGTATAATTGTTGGACCGTATAATTGTTGGACTGTATTAATTGCTGGACTGTATAATTGTTGGACTGTATAATTGTTGGACTGTATTTGTTGACCGTATAATTGTTGGACCGTATAATTGTTGGACTGTATAATTGTTGACCGTATTATTGTTGGACGTATTATTGTTGTATAATTGTTGACCGTATTATTGTTGGACCGTATAATTGTTGACCGTATAATTGTTGACCGTATAATTGTTGGACCGTATAATTGTTGGACCGTGGATAATTGTTGGACCGTATTATTGTTGACTGTTGGATAATTGTTGGACTGTATAATTGTTGACCGTATAATTGTTGACCGTATAATTGTTGACCGTATAATTGTTGACCGTTGACCGTATAATTGTTGGACCGTATAATTGTTGACCGTATTATTGTTGTTGACCGTATAATTGTTGACCGTATAATTGTTGACCGTATAATTGTTGACCGTATAATTGTTGGACTGTATTATTGTTGGACCGTATTATTGTTGACCGTTATAATTGTTGGACTGTATAATTGTTGACTTATTATTGTTGACTGTATAATTGTTGGACTGTATAATTGTTGGACTGTATAATTGTTGACTGTATAATTGTTGACCGTATTATTGTTGGACCGTATAATTGTTGGACTGTATAATTGTTGTATTATTGTTGACTGTTGACTGTATATTGTTGGACTGTATAATTGTTGGACTGTATAATTGTTGACCGTATTATTGTTGTACTGACCGTATAATTGTTGACCGTATAATTGTTGACCGTATTATTGTTGACGTATAATTGTTGGACTGTATAATTGTTGGACTGTATTATTGTTGACCGTATAATTGTTGACCGTATAATTGCTGGACTGTATATATTGTTGACCGTATTATTGTTGACCGATTGTTGGATAATTGTTGACCGTATAATTGTTGACCGTATTATTGTTGACTGTATAATTGTTGACCGTATAATTGTTGACCGTATTATTGTTGGACTGTATTATTGTTGGACTGACCGTATTATTGTTGGACTGTATTATTGTTGACTGTATTATTGTTGACTGTATTATTGACTGTGGGACTGTTGGACTGTATTATTGTTGACCGTATAATTGTTGGACGTATAATTGTTGACCGTATAATTGTTGGACTGTATTATTGTTGACCGTATGGATTGTTGTATAATTGTTGACCGTATAATTGTTGGACTGTATTATTGTTGACCGTATAATTGTTGACCGTATAATTGTTGGACTGTATAATTGTTGACCGTATTATTGTATAATTGTTGGACTGTATAATTGTTGGACCGTATTAATTGTTGGACCGTATAATTGTTTGTTGACCGTATTATTGTTGGACCGTATTATTGGAATTGTTGACCGTATAATTGTTGGACCGTATAATTGTTGACCGTATAATTGTTGGACGTATAATTGTATAATTGGACGTATAATTGTTGACCGTATTATTGTTGACCGTATAATTGTTGGACCGTATAATTGTTGACTGTATAATTGTTGACCGTATAATTGTTGACCGTATAATTGTTGACTGTATAATTGTTGGACCGTATAATTGTTGGACTGTATAATTGTTGGACCGTATTATTGTTGTTGACTGTATAATTGTTGACCGTATAATTGTTGACTGTATAATTGTTGGACTGTATAATTGTTGACTGTATTATTGTTGGACGTATAATTGTTGGACTGTTATTGTTGACCGTATAATTGTTGACTGTATTATTGTTGGACTGTTGACCGTATAATTGTTGACCGTATAATTGTTGACCGTTGACTGTATAATTGTTGACTGTATAATTGTTGACGTATAATTGTTGGACTGTATAATTGTTGACTGTATAATTGTTGGACTGTATAATTGTTGGACCGTATAATTGTTGGACTGTATAATTGTTGACCGTATAATTGCTGGACTGTATAATTGTTGACCGTATTATTGTTGACTGTATTATTGTTGACCGTATTATTGTTGACCGTATTATTGTTGGACTGTTATAATTGTTGACCGTATTATTGTTGGACCGTATTATTGTTGACTGTATTATTGTTGACTGTTAATTGTTGGACTGTATTATTGTTGGACTGTTGGACTGTATTATTGTATTATTGTTGACTGAATTATTGTTGGACCGTATTATTGTTGGACTGTGGGACTGTTGACTGTATTATTGTTGACTGTATAATTGTTGACTGTATAATTGTTGGACTGTATAATTGTTGGACTGTATTATTGTTGACTGTATAATTGTTGGACTGTATAATTGTTGACGTATAATTGTTGGACTGTATAATTGTTGACCGTATAATTGTTGACGTATAATTGTTGACTGTATAATTGTTGGACTGTATTATTGTTGGACTGTTGTATAATTGTTGGACCGTATAATTGTTGGACTGTATTATTGTTGGACCGTATTATTGTTGGACTGTATAATTGTTGGACCGTATTATTGTTGACCGTATAATTGTTGACCGTATAATTGTTGACCGTATTATTGTTGACCGTATTGGATTGTTGACCGTATAATTGTTGTTGGACTGTTGACCGTATAATTGTTGGACTGTTGATAATTGTTGACCGTATTATTGACTGTATAATTGTTGGACTGTATAATTGTTGGACCGTATTATTGTTGGACTGTATAATTGTTGGACTGTTGACCGTATTATTGTTGACCGTATAATTGTTGACCGTATAATTGTTGGACTGTTGGACCGTATAATTGTTGACTGTATAATTGTTGGACCGTATAATTGTTGACCGTATAAATTGTTGGACTGTATTATTGTTGACTGTTGACCGTATAATTGTTGACCGTATAATTGTTGACCGTATAATTGTTGACCGTGGATTATTGTTGACCGTATAATTGTTGACGTATAATTGTTGGACCGTATTATTGTTGACCGTATACTGTATAATTGTTGACCGTATAATTGTTGACGTATAATTGTTGACCGTATAATTTGGACTGTATAATTGTTGGACCGTATTATTGTTGACTGTATAATTGTTGACCGTATAATTGCTGGACTGTATAATTGTTGACCGTATAATTGTTGACTGTTACCGTATAATTGTTGACCGTATAATTGTTGACGTATAATTGTTGACTGTATAATTGTTGGACTGTATAATTGTTGACTGTATTATTGCTGACTGTATAATTGTTGACAGTATTATTGTTGACCGTATAATTGTTGGTTGACTGTATTATTGTTGGACTGTATAATTGTTGGACTGTATAATTGTTGGACTGTATAATTGTTGGACCGTATAATTGTTGACTGTATAATTGTTGGACTGTATAATTGTTGGACTGTATAATTGTTGGACTGTATAATTGTTGACCGTATAATTGTTGACCGTATATTGTTGGACCGTATTATTGTTGACGTATTATTGTTGGACTGTATTATTGTTGGACCGTATTATTGTTGACTGTATAATTGTTGGACTGTATTATTGTTGGACTGTATAATTGTTGGACGTATAATTGTTGACCGTATTATTGTTGACTGTATAATTGTTGGACCGTATTATTGTTGGACTGTATTAATTGTTGGACTGTATTATTGTTGGACTGTATAATTGTTGACTGTATTATTGTTGACCGTATTATTGTTGGACTGTTGGACTGTTGACCGTATAATTGTTGACTGTATAATTGTTGGACTGTATTATTGTTGGACCGTATAATTGTTGGACTGTATAATTGTTGACCGTATTATTGTTGACTGTTGGACTGTATAATTGTTGACTGTATAATTGTTGGACTGTATAATTGTTGACTGTATAATTGTTGGACTGTATAATTGTTGGACTGTATAATTGTTGGACTGTATTATTGTTGGACTGTATAATTGTTGTATAATTGTTGGACTGTATTATTGTTGACTGTATTATTGTTGGACTGTATTATTGTTGGACCGTATTATTGTTGACGTTGGACTGTATAATTGTTGGACTGTATTATTGTTGGACCGTATTATTGTTGACTGTATATTATTGTTGACCGTATTATTGTTGGACTGAATTATTGTTGACCGTATTATTGTTGATTGTTGACCGTATTATTGTTGACCGTATAATTGTTGACTGTATTATTGTTGATAATTGTTGGACTGTATAATTGTTGGACTGTATTATTGTTGACCGTATTATTGTTGGACTGTATAATTGTTGGACTGTATAATTGTTGGACTGTATAATTGTATAATTGTTGGACTGTTATATATTGTTGACCGTTAATTGTATATATTGTTGACCGTATAATTGTTGACCGTATAATTGTTGGACTGTATAATTGTTGGACCGTATAATTGTTGACCGTATAATTGTTGGACTGTATAATTGTTGGACCGTATTATTGTTGACCGTATTATTGTTGACCGTATTATTGTTGGACGTATTATTGTTGACCGTATTATTGTTGGATAATTGTTGACTGTATAATTGTTGGACCTGTATAATTGTTGGACCGTATAATTGTTGGTATAATTGCTGTGGATGTTAATTGTTGACCGTATTATTGTTGACTGTATTATTGTATAATTGTTGGACTGTATAATTGTTGGACTGTATAATTGTTGGACTGTTGGATTGTTGGACCGTATAATTGTTGGACTGTTGACTGTATAATTGTTGACTGTATAATTGTTGGACTGTATTATTGTTGGACTGTATTATTGTTGACTGTATAATTGTTGGACTGTATAATTGTTGGTATAACTGTTGACCGTATAATTGTTGGACTGTATAATTGTTGACTGTATAATTGTTGGACTGTATATTGTTGACCGTTGACCGTATAATTGTTGACTGTATAATTGTTGGACTGTATAATTGTTGACTGTATAATTGTTGGACTGTATAATTGTTGACTGTATAATTGTTGGACCGTATTATTGTTGGACTGTATAATTGTTGGACTGTATAATTGTTGGACCGTATTATTGTTGTTGACTGTATTATTGTTGACCGTTATAATTGTTGACTGTATAATTGTTGGACCGTATTAATTGTTGGACCGTATAATTGTTGGACTGTATTATTGTTGACCGTATTATTGTTGACTGTTGACTGTATTATTGTTGGACTGTATAATTGTTGACCGTTATAATTGTTGGACCGTATAATTGTTGACCGTATAATTGTTGACCGTATTATTGTTGACTGTATAATTGTTTGTATAATTGGACTGTATAATTGTTGACCGTATAATTGTTGACTGTATAATTGACTTGGACTGTATAATTGTTGGACTGTATAATTGTTGGACTGTATAATTGTTGACTGTATAATTGTTGGACTGTATAATTGTTGGACTGTATAATTGTTGACCGTATTATTGTTGACCGTTATAATTGTTGGACTGTATAATTGTTGACCGTATAATTGTTGACTGTATTATTGTTGGACTGTATTATTGTTGGACTGTTGGACTGTATAATTGTTGGACGTATAATTGTTGGACTGTATAATTGTTGGACCGTATTATTGTTGGATTGTTGGACTGTATAATTGTTGGACTGTATAATTGTTGACCGTATAATTATTGACCGTATAATTGTTGACTGTATAATTGTTGGACTGTATTATGACCGTATTATTGTTGACTGTTGGACCGTATAATTGTTGGACTGTATAATTGTTGACTGTATAATTGTTGGACTGTATAATTGTTGGACTGTATTATTGTTGACTGTATTATTGTTGGACCGTATAATTGTTGGACTGTATAATTGTTGGACCGTATAATTGACCGTATTATTGTTGACTGTATTATTGTTGGACTGTTGACTGTATTATTGTTGACTGACCGTATTATTGTTGGACTGTATTATTGTTGGACGTATTATTGTTGACGTATAATTGTTTGGACTGTATAATTGTTGGACTGTATAATTGTTTGTATAATTGTTGGACTGTATAATTGTTGGACTGTATAATTGTTGACTGTATAATTGTTGGACTGTATTAATTGTTGACCGTATAATTGTTGACTGTATAATTGTTGGACTGTATAATTGTTGACTGTATTATTGTTGGACTGTATAATTGTTGACTGTATAATTGTTGACCGTATATTGTTTGTTGTTGGACTGTATAATTGTTGACTGTATAATTGTTGACTGTATAATTGTTGACCGTATTATTGTTGACCGTATAATTGTTGGACTGTATAATTGTTGGACTGTATAATTGTTGTTGACTGTATTATTGTTGGACTGTATAATTGTTGTATTATTGTTGTGATTATTGTTGGACTGTATTATTGTTTGTTGGACCGTTGACCGTATTATTGTTGACCTGTATAATTGTTGACTGTATAATTGTTGACTGTATTATTGTTGACTGACCGTATTATTGTTGGACTGTATATTGTTGACGTATTATTGTTGGACCGTATAATTGTTGACTGTATTATTGTTGGACTGTATAATTGTTGACCGTATAATTGTTGGACTGTATAATTGTTGGACTGTATAATTGTTGGACTGTATAATTGTTGACCGTATAATTGTTGACCGTATAATTGTTGACCGTATAATTGTTGGACCGTATAATTGTTGGACTGTATTATTGTTGACCGTATAATTGTTGACCGTATAATTGTTGGACTGTATTATTGTTGGACTGTATTAATTGTTGGACTGTATTATTGTTGGACTGTATAATTGTTGACCGTTGACCGTATTATTGTTGACCGTAATATTGTTGGACCGTATTATTGTTGACCGTATTATTGTTGGACCGTATAATTGTTGACGTATTATTGTGGATAATTGTTGACCGTATTATTGTTGGACTGTATAATTGTTGGACTGTATTATTGTTGGATATTATTGTTGGACTGTTGGATAATTGTTGGACTGTATAATTGTTGACTGTATAATTGTTGGACTGTATAATTGTTGGACTGTATAATTGTTGACTGTATAATTGTTGGACTGTATAATTGTTGACTGTATTATTGTTGGACTGTTGGACTGTATAATTGTTGGACTGTATAATTGTTGGACTGTATTATTGTTGGACTGTATAATTGTTGACTGTATAATTGTTGACCGTATTATTGTTGGACTGTACTGTATAATTGTTGGACTGTATTATTGTTGGACTGTATAATTGTTGTTGACTGTATTATTGTTGACCGTATGGACCGTATAATTGTTTGTTGGACCGTATTATTGTTGGATTGTTGACTGTATTATTGTTGACCGTATAATTGTTGGACTGTATAATTGCTGGACGTATTATTGTTGACCGTAATTGTTGGACTGTACTGTATTATTGTTGGACCGTATAATTGTTGACTGTATAATTGTTGACTGTATAATTGTTGGTATATTGTTGGACTGTATAATTGTTGGACTGTTGACCGTATTATTGTTGACCGTATTATTGTTGACCGTATTATTGTTGACTGTATAATTGTTGGACCGTATTATTGTTGGACTGTATTATTGTTGGACTGTATAATTGTTGGACTGTTGACCGTTATTGTTGACCGTATATTGTTGACTGTATAATTGTTGGACTGTATAATTGTTGACCGTATTATTGTTGGACCGTATAATTGTTGACCGTATAATTGGACCGTATAATTGTTGACCGTATAATTGTTGACTGTATATTGTTGGACCGTATAATTGTTGGACTGTATAATTGTTGACCGTATTATTGTTGGACTGTATTATTGTTGGACTGTATAATTGTTGGACTGTATAATTGTTGGACTGTATAATTGTTGACCGTATTATTGTTGACCGTATAATTGTTGACCGTATAATTGTTGACCGTATAATTGTTGGACCGTATAATTGTTGGACTGTATAATTGTTGACCGTATAATTGTTGACCGTATAATTGTTGGACCGTATAATTGTTGGACTGTATAATTGTTGACTGTATTATTGTTGACGTATTATTATTGTTGGACCGTATAATTGTTGACTGTATAATTGTTGACCGTATAATTGTTGACCGTATTATTGTTGGACTGTATAATTGTTGACCGTATTATTGTTGCGTATAATTGTTGGACTGTATTATTGTTGACCGTATAATTGTTGGACCGTATAATTGTTGGACTGTATAATTGTTGACTGTATTATTGTTGACCGTATAATTGTTGGACTGTTGGACTGTATAATTGTTGACCGTATAATTGTTGGACCGTATAATTGTTGGACCGTTATTGTTGGACTGTATTATTGTTGACTGTATAATTGTTGGACTGTATAATTGTTGACTTTATTATTGTTGGACTGTATAATTGTTGGACTGTATAATTGTTGGACTGTATTATTGTTGTATTATTGGACTGTATAATTGTTGACTGTTGGAATTGGACTGTATTATTGTTGACTGTTGGACTGTATTATTGTGATTATTGTTGACCGAATTATTGTTGGACTGTATTATTGTTGGACTGTTGGACTGTTGGACTGTATTATTGTTGACCGTATAATTGTTGACTGTATAATTGTTGACCGTATAATTGTTGGACCGTATTATTGTTGGACTGTATAATTGTTGGACTGTATAATTGTTGGACTGTATAATTGTTGACTGTATTATTGTTGGACTGTATAATTGTTGACTGTATAATTGTTGGACCGTATAATTGTTGACCGTATTATTGCTGGACTGTTGGACTGTAATATTTGGACTGTATAATTGTTGGACTGTTGGACTGTATAATTGTTGGACTGTATTATTGTTGACTGTTGGACTGTATAATTGTTGGACCGTATAATTGTTGGACTGTATAATTGTTGGACCGTATTATTGTTGACCGTATAAATTGTTGACCGTTGACCGTATAATTGACTGGACTGTATAATTGTTGACCGTCGTATTATTGTTGGACTGTTGACTGTTGGACTGTATAATTGTTGACTGTATAATTGTTGGACTGTATTATTGTTGACCGTATTAATTGTTGGACCGTATTATTGTTGACCGTATAATTGTTGGACTGTTGGACCGTTGGACTGTATTAATTGTTGGACTGTATAATTGTTGACTGTATAATTGTTGACGTATTGTTGATTAATTGTTGACCGTATTATTGTTGACCGTATAATTGTTGGACTGTATTATTGTTGGACCGTATAATTGCTTGACCGTATAATTGTTGACCGTATTATTGTTGACCGTATTAATTGTTGGACTGTATTATTGTTGACCGTATTGTTGACCGTATAATTGTGACCGTTGATTGTATAATTGTTGACTGTATTATTGCTGGACTGTATTATTGTTGACTGTATTGTTGGACCGTATAATTGTTGACTGTATAATTGTTGACCGTATTATTTTTGGACTGTATAATTGTTGGACTGTATTATTGTTGGACTGTGGGATTGTTGGACTGTATAATTGTTGACTGTATAATTGTTGGACTGTATAATTGTTGACCGTATTATTGTTGGACTGTATTATTGTTGACCGTATAATTGCTGGACTGTATTATTGTTGACCGTATAATTGTTGACTGTATTATTGTTGACCGTATAATTGTTGGACGTATAATTGTTGACCGTATAATTGTTGGACCGTTGACCGTATTACCGTTGACCGTATTATTGTTGGACCGCATAATTGTTGGACCGTATAATTGTTGACCGTATAATTGTTGGACCGTATTATTGTTGGACTGTATTATTGGACCGTATAATTGTTGGACTGTTGATAATTGTTGGACTGTATAATTGTTGACCGTTGGACAGTATTATTGCTGGACTGTACCGTTATTGTTGACCGTTACTGTTGACCGTATAATTGTTGACCGTATTATTGTTGACTGTATATTGTTGGACTGTTGACCGTATAATTGTTGTTGGACTGTATAATTGCTGGACTGTGGACTGTAATTGTTGGACTGTTGGACTGTATAATTGTTGGACTGTATAATTGTTGGACTGTATTATTGTTGACTGTTATAATTGTTGACCGTATTATTGTTGACCGTATAATTGTTGACCGTATAATTGTTGGACCGTATAATTGTTGACTGTATAATTGCTGGACTGTATAATTGTTGATTAATTGTTGGACCGTATAATTGTTGACTGTATTATTGTTGACCGTACAATTGTTGGACTGTATAATTGTTGGACTGTATAATTGTTGACTCGTATTATTGTTGGACTGTATAATTGTTGGACTGTATAATTGTTGACCGTATAATTGTTGACTGTATAATTGTTGGACTGTTGACCGTATTATTGTTGACCGTATTATTGTTGGACCGTATTATTGCTGGACCGTTGACCAGTATTATTGTTGACCGTATTAATTGACCTGGACTGTATAATTGTTGACCGTATAATTGTTGACCGTATAATTGCTGGACTGTATTATTGTTGACCGTTGACCGTATTATTGTTGACCGTTGGACCGTATTGTATTGTTGGACTGTATTATTGTTGGACTGTATTATTGTTGGACTGTGGGACTGTTGTACTGTATTATTGTTGGACCGTATAATTGTTGACCGTATAATTGTTGACCGTATAATTGTTGTACTTTATTATTGTTGACCGTATAAATTGTTGGACCGTATAATTGTTGGACTGTATAATTGTTGGCTACTGTATTATTGTTGGACCGTATAATTGTTGGACTTATAATTGTTGACCGTAGCAATTGTTGGACTGTATAATTGTTGGACTGTATAATTGTTGACCGTATAATTGTTGACCGTATAATTGTTAACCGTATTATTGCTGGACCTGTATAATTGTTGGTATAATTGCTGACCCCGTATTATTGCTTGACCGTTGGACTGTTGGACCGTATTATTGTTGACCGTATAATTGTTGGACTGTATAATTGTTGACTTGTTGGACATATTGTTGACCGTACCGTATATTGCTGACCGTTGGACCGCAATTGTTGACTGTTGACCGTATTATTGTTGGACCGTTGGATTGTTGACCGTTGGACTGTATAATTTTGGAAACTGTATAATTGTTGGACCGTATAATTGTTGGACCGTATAATTGCTGGGACTGTATAATTGTTGACCGTATTATTGCTGGTCTGCCTGGACCGTATAATTGTTGGACTGTATAATTGTTGGACCGTATTATTTTTGGACTGTATTATTGTTGGACTGCTGGCAACCGTTGACCGTATAATTGTTGGACTGTATAATTGTTGGACTGTATTATTGTTGAACTGTATAATTGTTGACTGTATAATTGTTGACCGTATAATTGTTGACCGTACATTGCTGGACTGGCCATTCTGGACCGTATAACTGTTGGACCGTATAATTGCTGACCGTATAATTGCGTTGACCGTACTGTTGACCGTATAATTGCTGGACCGTATAATTGCTGACCAATTGTTGACCGTATAATTGCTGGACCGTTGACCGTATATTGCTGACCGTTAATTGCTGGACCGTATTGCTACTGTTGACCGTATAACCGTTGGACCGTATAATTGTTGGACCGTATAATTGTTGACCGTATAATTGCTGGACTGTATTATTGTTGAATGTATAATTGTTGACCGTATAAATTGTTGGACTGTATAATTGCTGGACCGTGGTATTGTTGACCGTAATTGTTGGACTGTATTATTGCTGGACTGTTG